>NC_056736.1:584611912-584692173 GCF_019279795.1 Protopterus annectens | reverse complement strand
TCTGATACGAGACTATTGCAAACAAAACCTGTTACATTGGCGTCTTTTCCATTGTACAACAGCAACGATTTCACATGGCGCCATTACAAGTGTGTCTCTCACAAGGTATGTTAACACTTCTGCAGATGTCATTGAGTGAGTGGATGTTTGTGATGTTATTACAGTCTGTATTGCAATTGTTTCGGGTGTGGGGGAGATGTAGGTGGGGGTACATAGCAGATAAAGGTTTGTGGGGACTGCATTTATACATATTCCATATATGTGTGGGGGCTCCTTCCCTGATTGAAGACCTATCATTTAGTAGACTAATACTATGGTTATTGCAGGCTTATTCATTAAGCCATTGTTAATTGGTTCCGATATAGCATGCAGGTGATGTTGATCCTTCAATCCCTCCGGAAATACATCGATATGTAATGAAATGTTGCTACATGAAAGCTGTCTCGTGTATTTCTGTCACAGATATTTGCACTCATTGCAGTTGTGTTGGTGACTGAACCTCTTTGGCTTGAGTTGCCACCTTTTCAAATGGCCATAGTGGGACATTTGCAGGACACACATCAGGGTTTAGAGGTCAATACATACCCAGGGTCAATACAAAGGATAGAACTTACTTTTGTCCTAAATAAAACCTTATTCTTGTAGCACTTTAGTTGCTTATTATGTTTCTTGTAACATTTATGTATTTTAGATACAGGAATAACTATTTAATGCAACTATTACATAATATATGGGACATAATTATGTCCTACAATCTGAGGACATTTGCCCTTTTTAATATTTTTTGTCAGGACATAACTGCCCAAAGAGGGTCTAGGTGGTAACCATATGTCTAAGGCCGGCTATGACCACACCTACTGTAATAATCTACCTCCGAGTTAGCATGAACAGACACACAATGCAAACACACACACACACACACACACACACACACACACACACACACACACACATTACAGTCCCACAGAAACACACACCGCACTCATAACAAACACTTACACACACTACATCAATCAGAAACACACTTAAAACACAGTACCTACCTGGACCGCAGCACCAGCAGCATTAACTAAATGTCCCTTAACATTGTGATAATATTACTCGCAGTTCTAGTGTTCTGATACTGTGGTCTTTCAGTCTTTAAGCCTCGTGATTACACGTGTCGGGATGTAAAGCATTCGGTAGTTGGCAGTATCCTATTTATTTGTACCTCCATGGTTGTGTACATGTCGTTAACCTATCTATATATTTGCAGATATATGTATATCCGTATATAGAGAGAGAGAGTGAACACACCTTTCGTTGGGTACATGGCGGTGTATACTGTTTCCTGAACTCCACCCTTTTGTGTTTTAACCTGTCACAATACACACCTGCCGTTGGTACATCTCAGGTAGCTTAGTGGTAGGTGATTGTGTACATGGTTGCATGTTCTACTCCTGGCAGTGGTTGTTTTACCTTTCAGAGCATGCACTATTAGTACAAGGGTGAATAATGCTGGTTTCACCTGTTCTGGACATCTTTGACCGTGATCTGCAAGAAATTCAGCAAAGCTTAGACCTGTTTTGCGCATATCTGTGTAGTCATGTTTAAACGACGCTTACCTTCACTTGCCACCACATAAACCCGCTAACATGTGCTTAAATGTGCTCTAATGACCTGCATCCAACATCCATTAATAGTGCCATCGGGATTACGTAACAGACCTTGCAGGGCATGGAACCGGGAACATGCACGACACAGTCAGTGGCTTTACCACTTGGCCATCTAGGATTTGTACAAGTGTTATGGTGTTTTGTATATGGACTGTACTATGGCTGTTCCGCCATACTGCAATCAAATGTGTAACTCAGTTAGTTTACATATGGATGATACCTATTAATGGTATGTCCAAGTGATGTTTAATGGATGTGCTCCAGCATTGGGAATCTATGTCACAGTGAGCCACACACTGTAATGTGCTACACCTTGACACAACCATAACTGGAGACTGCTGGGGTGACAGATACCTGTCATGGGTACTCCCCATGCTTTGGCACTACATCCCTGATTACATTATATGGAGCCCCTCATTAACACACCAGGGAATCCATGCAGAGTAGGTGGGGAACAGTGGTTACACACATGGATCCCGCAATTGGCTCTGCTCCACAGAGGGACAGTTAGTTAATTGATGGGGTGGTGACAGCAGACACATTTTGCCTAGGCTGATGAATGGCCTCTTACAATCGGGCATGTACCTACTGATGTACTTAGGAACCTATACATACAGTATCAACATATGCTGTTAGCTTCGTTTACTGTTCAGGTGTTGACTTTCCTTGTTCCAATAGCTGTTGTGTGTGCAATAGTTGAGGGCTGCCTATGTAGGATTCACACAGTATGCCACCTATACATTACAATTTACAGGTGGTCTTGTGTGTGTGCCATCCATTTTACTGTGTGTGCAGGTGGAGAAGTGTGTCAGTCCGTAGGGGCCTACACTGTGAGTGTATGTGCTATATGTTCCCTCTTTGCCAAGGTGTGGGCATATTGGGCATGCCTCCATCTGCCTACTGGAGCTGGCACAGGGTGTTCATGGTCTGAATCCCTCTGTGCCTGTGATGGCCTTGGCAATTGCGATGGGCTGTAAGGGCCTTCACCATTATGTCCCTGCTGCAGCTGTTTCTGCAGGATCATATTATGTAGCATGGCACATACTATGAAGATGTGGGCACACCTGCCTGGAGTGTATGGCAAGGCTCCACCAGATATGTCCAAGCAACAGAACCGTGATTTCAGCATCCCAAACACACGCTCTATGATGATTCTGGTTTGTGTGTGTGCCTCATTATGGCATTCTTGCATGTGTGTGTGTGCATTTCTGATGGGAGTCATCATCCATGGCTCCAGTGCATAGCCAGCATCCCCCACAAGGTGGCCATATGGGATGTCCCCCCCCTGACAAATACCTGATACAGCTGTGAGGCATGCCAGATATGGGAGTCATGGTAGCTTCCAGGGTTGCCAGCACACACATCTGTGATAATGCCCTGGACATTGCACATGACCTGGCAGTTGATAGAGTGGTATCCCTTGTGATTTATGTAGCGCCTACCATGCTCAATGGGTGGTGACTTGATATGTATGTGCGTGCAGTCTATTGCACCCAGTACCTCTGGGTAGTGTGCCACATGGTGGAAGAGACGGATATTGCTGGCCAACTCCTCCTGAGTTCGGGGGAAGTATATATGCTCATTGGCATGTGGTAACATGGCATCCAGGAACTGGTGGAGTACCCTGGATGCTGATGCCTGTGAGATCCCCATGATATCTCCAGTTGGCCTTTGAAAGGTACCTGAGGCTAGTATTCTCAAGCTTACACATACCTTCGTGTCCACTGGAATGGGTTCCCCTCTGTTGTTTCTGGATCTCAGGCATGGCTGGCACAGCTCAACTATTTGCTGTATGATGTCCCTGTCCACCCTGTAACGCTCTACTATCTCCAGATCATGTAGCCCCTGGTAGTTTACCCTTGGTCTGAACACTCTTCTCCTCCTCTGGGGCCTGAGGTGGTTGTCAGCATCATCCTCCACAACACCTTCAGTCTCCAACACATGGTAATGAATCACAGCAATGGCAGCTCCCAACAAGTACATTGTAAAATTCCCCATCTTTTTACACCAATGGTGCAGTGTTTGGGAATACACAAGTGTGTGTGAGGTGTCTTCACACTTTATGCTATTGTGCTTTGAATGCTGATGATGTCATAGGGTGTGTATGTACAATCGGAGCTGCAGCATATCTTATGTGTTTTACCACAGGTACTGCTATTTTGGTGCCTTTGGTGTTGAATTACATTTAGCTGCCATGGATTACCTCTTGCCCTTGCCTTAACTTTTCTTAACGATTCCTCTCCCATTGTCTGGCATGCATCCAGCAGCCTGCTTTCTTGTTTTGTACTTTCACAAACCAGGATTGCCTTGCGAAATGTGTTCTATAGCCGATCTACTGCAGGTTTGCTTTGCTCTGCAGTTACAGTTCTCTTTTCTTTGCAATCCGACACCTCCCCTATCCTGTTCTGCAGGTTGCTGCTAGCAGCCTTGTTAGCTGCTGTCAATGGCCCACTGTGAGTTAATAGTTGTTAATTGCTCAGTTGTACTCCAATTACCCTACTGCAGCATTTCCTTATTGTCTTCCCCTAAACTTCCTTTTTGAGCTGTGGTGCGTGGTGCGTGCGTCCGCTTACCGGGTTTCGGGCATGTTTTCATCCACATACACATGCTCTTTCGGGCACCATGTGTGCTCTCAGCTAAGCAAAGCTATACCTACATCCACACCCCTATCCTGTGGCTTTGCTTAGCAATGGGAAGCCTGGATTTGCATTGCTCCAATGTGCTTACAGCTACGGTGGCACACCCACTGCTGATGTCATGTATTCCTCCAGACCACTCCTCGGTGTTGTAGCGCTGCACCGTAAGGTACATCCTTAGGCTGGTGGGACATTTGCAATTCACTATTACTTGCCTCATTTGCATGGCATTGACTACTAATTCATAGTTACCATGCCAAACACTGTCACAGACCCTTAGCAACCCTTACAGCTTGGTTGTGGTGTAGCATGCATACTATTGACTATTATGGTGAAATCATGATTTGTGTTACATTGCGATTTTATGACATTTGTATATATTTTCCTTGTGTTCCCATTTGCACACACATGCCCTGCAGTTGTACTTTGCGTTACTGTGGCCATGACATTAAATGTTATTTTTTATGTGTTGTGCATCTTTTCTTATGCCATTGGCTGTATATTTAGCCATTGGTATATTTTAACTTTGTAATACACGAGTCTGGTCTGCTTTCATAGCTCCGATGTTCTGTTTGGAGAAATGTAAACCGTTTTTTTTTGGTTTACATTTCTGTAAGCTTGCACTACGCCTACACCACTTCATGAATTGCTATGTACCTTCATTTGCATGCTGCAGTACTGCGCATGGGGTGATTAGCATACCTGAACTGAGAGCTGCGCAGATCTGGCATATGCTGGTAGAGCACGTGGAATTGGATCGTACCTGAATTGCTCGGCGGCCATATTTGGCGTTATACCGCCTACGCTACACCTGTGCCTGGCGCAAGCTTCATGAATCCCAGGGAAAGTCTTTAACTGTTTTTCTTTATTTATTACACTAAAGAATGGATTCATTAATAGGCCTGTATTGTGTAATAGTCAAAATATGTTACATTTTAGTATTATATTTTTGCAGTATCTTCTTTACAGCCTCCAGCAACTACAAAGTGGTTGCTATGTCTTAGGTCATACTATCTGCATTGTTTAGAATAATGATCAGAACAGTCTGATTTTCAGCATCCATTATTTAGTCCTTGTTTGCATGTTACTATGAGACTATCTTCTCTTCAAGAATGAATTGTAAACAATTTCATCATTTAGTTAAAAACTGTTGCTCTGGCAGTTAACTCACAAGACCAAAGCTCTGACATGTTAATGAGGTGCTTTTTATGACAAGGTTGCAGGGTTTGAATCCTTCCACTTTCGCTTATCTACTGTACAACACTGAGTAAGTCATTTAACCAGACACTGCTTTGGAGCAATTGAGCGTTTGTGATATTCTTTTTAATGGTCTCCAGAACTGCATGCCAGCCACTCACTAATGCATAGCTGATCTAGTTCAGGAAATGTTATAGCAATATCACCAGCATGCCATTTTTTAAAATGTAGCCTATACAATTTATCCTTCAAGGACAGCAAGCATTACATTGGTAGATGAAGCACTTAAATGCAAAGCTGTTTGCCAGTAGCAACTTCTCCATTCTCTTTAATGCATAATTATTCAAGTGACTTTTACATAGGTTCATAGGTTCATAGGTTCATAGGTTCATACTAGGCTATCTGCCCTGGGGCAATTATAAGCCTAGCCCGATTCTGTATGGCTTACGCCACCCCTTGATTTGAGTATGCTGTGCCCTTTTTAAGGTTTAGTTTACTGTGCCTCTGTCTAATAGTGACACGGGAGTAATCCCTGGGACAAACCTACGATCCCCCATCCACCTATCGAGATTCTTCTTGAAGAGATTCAGTGAGGTGCTCTGCCTCACATGAACTGGAATTCTATTCCAGAGTGAAGGGAGCCTCTGGGTTATGAACCTGTCCCTCCAGCAAGTTCTATTTATTTCTGTGCTGAGGTTCAAGTCCCTTGAGCATGTGGCTCTAAGGGATTTAGATTTACTGAGGTGGAGCATGCCCATTAAGTCTGGATTTGACATAGCTTTGTATATCAGGCATAGATCGCCTCGAAGTAGACGGTATGCAACTGAGTAGAGTTGGAGTATTTTTAACCGAGCAGCATATGGCATCTGTTTGAGACCCTTGATCCTCTTGGTGAGATACTTTTGGGGTCTTTCTAACTGCTGCAGGTGTCGGGTAAGGTACATCCCGAAAGGGGCATTGTATTCTATGATGGGCCTGATGAGGGATGAATAAAGGGGCATGATTACCTCTCTTGATGTAGATGTGAAACCCTTTGTGATGAGGTGGGCTATGTAGAAGGTCTTTCTAACCACTTTGGCAATGTAGTTTTCAAAGGAGAGATTGCTATCAACTTGGATCCCCACGTCCCTAATAACTTTCTCTGTACTTAATGGGTTTCCGCCTATGTGGTAATTTGTGGGCACATTGTTTTTGCCAAAGGGTATGACTATACATTTTTTGGCATTTAGCTTTAAACCATGTTGCTGGCACCAGTTATCTGTCTCTGTGAGACCTTTTTGAAGGATGTTTGTGTCAGCTGGAGAATCGATTATGGCACCCAGTTTGCAGTCGTCTGCGAACTTGGTGAGCCATAGTCCTCCCACGTTTGCCTGTACCTCGGAAAAGTATATACCGAACAAGAGTGGTCCCAGGACAGAACCCTGTGGGACACCACTTGTGACCAGTTTCGAGTCTGACATGGCTCCAGCAACTCTCACTCTGTGGGTTCTGTCTTTGAGCCAGTTTGCGACCCATCTTGTGACATAGGGGTTTATATTTAAGCTGGATAGCTTATCTATGATGCCCGAGTGGGGTATTGTGTCAAATGCCTTTGCAAGGTCCAGATAGGCTGTGTGGACTACCTTCCCTTCATCTATGGCTTTGGTGACTGTTTTGAAAAAGTCAACCAGGTTCAAAAGGCAGGATCTGCCCTTGACAAAGCCGAACTGGGTAGGATCTAGTGTCTGTAGGTCCTCAATGTCTTTGTTTATGAGCTCCATGATGATCCTCTCCATAGCCTTGCAGACTAAGCTAGTCAGGCTTATGGGGTGATAGTTTCCAGGGTCAGTAGAGGCTCCACCTTTGTGGAGTGGGTCCACTGTTGCTGTACACCATTCTGTGGGCACATATCCTGTAGTGAGGCTGAGATTGTATAGCTGTTTTATTTGAGGGATTAGTTCCTCTTGGAGTTCATGTAGGACACAACCTGGGATGCCATCTGGTCCCATGGAAGCAGTGTTTTTTGCTTTGGAGAGGGCAGCCTTCACCTGAGTATCAGAGATGTTTGGGAGGCAGCCCTCTGCTGGGATAGATACTTGCTCGTTTGGGGGGGAGAAGTTTGCACTGAACCTGTCTGCCAGGATATTGGCAATGTCTGTGGGTTCAGTGTATTTTCTGTCATTTAGAATCAATTCAGAACAAGTCTGGGAGTTGCATCCCAGGTTCCTAACATAACTGAAAAAAGCCTTATGATTGTCTTTGGTGTCCTGTGCAATTTTTCTCTCGAAGCTGGCCTTGGAGGATTTTATGAGGGATTGTAAATTTTTGCTAGTACTGATCAGAGATGCCTTCTCTATTAGGGATTTTACTCTATCATGTAGTAGCTTCCTCTTTCTGTTGTACAGTTTATTTATGGCAGGGGTCCACCAGACTGGACGCCTGCCTTTGGATGATTGGGTCTTGGTTTTGTTTGGGATAGCATGATCCATGCATTCCTGGAGATGTCCGTAGAATGTGTTTATATAGGATTCTGCAGTTTGGGCCGTAGTTTCCACTGGCCCTGGGGCCTTGAAGGATTCCACTTCGGTTTTGAGAAGTGAGAAGTTTGCTTTTGAGAAGTTTTCCACTGTAGTTTTCTGGGCTGGGGGTGGGGTCGGGATGTGGACATCCAGTGAAATTAATTTATGGTCTGATCTTACCAATGAGGGATATACTTCTGGTGTGGAGCATAGAGTCCCCATGCTGGTAATGGTCAGGTCTAGTATGTTGTCCCCTCTTGTGGGAGTGGTGACTAGTTGTTCCATAGCATTTGAGTTTATAATTTCCAGGAACCTTTGGGCTAAGGTGCTGGGGCTTGAGTAGTGCTCCCAGTCAATGTTTGGGTAGTTGAAGTCACCCAATATAATGGTGTTCGGAGAGATCCTCATGTTCTCCAATGTTTTCAGGAAAGCCAAGTGGGATTCCTGACTTTGAGAGGGTGGTCTATAGGATGCTATAAACTGAAAAGCAGTCTTGCCCACTGTTAGTTGCACATGGATGGTCTCCGATACTTCGTGCAATGCCACTAACCTGGAGGTGTGGATATCCGATAAATATGGAAACGCCCCCTCCTTTTGTGGTTCGGTCTGGGTTATGGGGCCGAAAAGCATGATATGAGGTATAGCCTAGTAGTACTCGGGGTGCTCTCTGGAGCCTTGAACCAGGTTTCTGTCACTGCACAGATATCGATGTTCTCCATACTGAGGAGAGCTTCGAGTGCATGCATCTTGAGGTTAAGACTTCTGGCGTTAAGCAGCATTACCCTTAGTTTCTTGTTCCTTGTGCTGTCTATGGGGGTGGGTTTGAATTTTGAGCCTTGCCTAAAAAAGGCACTATGGGGGTGGCAAGATCCTTTGCCAATATCCGAAAGCCCAGTGGTGATAGGTGCAAGCCGTCCCTAGCAAAGCAACGTGGCTTGTCGAGCATGTCATCCCAGGCTGACAGACACTGGATCCCCTTTGAATGACACCAAAATTTTAGCCAATTGTTAAAATCGATAATTTTGTCTTTGTACTGTGGCATCATTCTAGGTGAGGGTAAGATGCTGCTCAAGGTCATCTGCAGAGTTTGCGCCAGCTGACTTAGCATAAGTTAGCAGGTGGTTAATATTTCTTATTGATACATATATATATATATATATATATATATATATATATATATATATATATATATATATATATATATATAAAACTTATATATATATATATATATATATATATATATATATATATATAAACTTATTTTATTTATTTATTTAGGCAAGCAAAAACTGAGGGTAGTGCTACTCAATGCTAGAAGTCTAAATCTCAAAATGCATTCCCTCAAGGCACTCCATAAAATGGAGAACATTGATATCTGTGCTGTGACTGAGACCTGGTTCAAGGCTCCAGAGAGCACCCCATACATTACCAGGCTATAATTCATACCACACTTTTTGGCCACCTAACCTCGACTGGAACACCAAAGGTGGAGGTGTGTCCATATTCATTAAGGATATCCACACCTCCAGGCTAGTTGCTCAGCATAATGCATCCGAGGTTATCCAATTGCAACTAACTCTGGGCAAAACTGCAATCCAAATTGTAGCTTGCTACAGATCCCCCACCATGCCCCAGGATTCCCACTCCTCTTTTCTTGATATACTGGAAAATATTAGGGTTCAACCAAACACCCTAATAATGGGTGATTTCAACTACCCCTCCATTAACTGGGAAAACTACTCATGTACCAACTCCTTCACTCAACACTTTCTGAAATTCATAAATTCCAATGCCCTGGATCAACTTATCCACACCCCCACCAGGGGCAACAATATCCTGGACCTAGTCATTACCAGCATGAGTGACCAGTATTCCACATCTGAAGTCAACTCCTCGTTGGTCAGATCCAACCATAAGCTAATCACCCTAGATATCCACATCCTGCCCCCACCCCATTAAGGAAACCATGGTAAAAAATTTCTCCAAAGCCAACTTCATGCTTCTTAAGACAGACGTGGTAAACTTTATGACACCCATGCAGATGGACAATACAGTTACGACTGCTGAATCCTACACAAATGCACTCTATAAGCACTTACACGAGTGCATCGATCATACTATCCCAGACAGAACCAAGATGCTATCCCTCAAAAAAAGGAAGCCAATCTGGTGGTTCCCTGCATAAACAAACTCTACAACAGAAGGAAGAAACTTGTAAAAGAGAGTAAAATCTTATGAGTGGAGGAGCTCCCTGGTCAGCATCAGTAAGAAGCTGAGATCCCTTATAAGATCCTCCAAAACTAGCTATGAAAAACAAAATTGCCACTGATTCTAGGGACAACCACAAAGCATTCTATAACTATGTCAAGAATCTCAATGGCAACACCCAGATTTGCTCTGAATTACAGCACAATGGCATGAAAATTACAGAACCAACTGATATTGCCAACATCCTGGCAGATAGGTTTCAATGCTAACTTTACCCCCCCCACACCCCCTAAAGGGCCAATATCTATACAGGAAGAATGCAGAGTCCCTGTAATCACAACTACACAGGTAAAAGCTGCGCTCTCTACTGGTGTCAGAGCCATGGCCTCAAGCTCAATGCCAAAAAGTGCATTGTCATCCCATTTGGTAAAAACTATGTACCCATGAACTACCACATAGACGGCAGTCTATTTAATGCTGAATGTGTGATAAGAGACCTTGGGACCCAGGTGGACAGTAGTCTCTCTTTTGATGATCACATCACCACAGTAGTCAGGAAATCTTTCTACATGGCACACCTCATCATAAAAGGGTTCTCATCCAGGAAAAAAGAGGTCATTGTTCCCCTCTACTCGACACTCATTAGACCTATTATAGAGTACAACGCCCCTTTTGGAATGTACCTCACAAGACATCTGAAGCAGCTGGAAAGGCCACAGGAGTAGCTCACAAAGAGGATTACTAGCCTCAAACAGATGCCCTACACTGATCATTTAAAAAAACTTCAACTTTACTCCATAACATATTGCGTACTCTGAGGTGATCTCTGCCTAATATATAAAGCTATGTCAAACCCAGAGCTGTTGGGCATGCTACACCTAAAGAAATCCCAATCCCTCTGAGCTACACAGTCTAGGGACCTAAACCTTGTCACCACAATAAACAGGACATGCTGGAGGGATAGATTCCTGTCCCAGAGATTTCCCATACTCTGGAACAAGCTACCCATCTATGTCAAGCAAAGTTCCTCATTAGCACTCTTCAAGAAGAATCTTGATGAGTGGATAGGAAATAGGAAATACACCCTGGGATTAACTTCTGTGGCTCTGCTTGACAGGGGCACAGGAAAATAACTTTCTTAGGTAGTGTAAGCCAGGGAACCTTGTTGGCTAGGCTTACTTAGGCCCTTGGGCCGGTTGCCTAGTACCTACCTATAAACCTATGAACCTATGTTATGTTATGTTATTTATTTATTTATTTAACATTTGTTTACCGGGAAAGTCTGACTTGGAATGAGCCAGTTTCAGTGGAGACCCTGGGAGAAATGCTCCAGAACTTCATGTAGTCCATCCAAAGCTATGAATAAAGTACATGTAATTTATTTCTTCATAACAATAAAGGGTGTATACAGTCAACAAAGTGACTATAACTGCTGATGGGGGTGGGGAGTGGGTCTCTGTGGATGAAAGTACCTTCTACTTTTATCATCTGGTCATTTTCAAACAAACAATATTTACTTTGGCTTTGTAGGACTTGTGTGCGTGTGTGCGTGTGTGCGTGTGTGCGTGTGTGCGTGTGTGTGTGTGTGTGTGTGTGTGTGTGTGTGTGTGTGTGTGTGTGTGTGTGTGTGTGTGCATGCGTGTGTGTGTGTGTGTGTGTGTGCGTGTGTGTGTGTGTGAGTGTGTGAATTAAGTTGAAATATTTGGGCTATTGGATGTTTGCAAGAAAAACATTTGAAATATGTGACTTTGTTCATTATTTTTGCTATTATTTTTGACACAGACATCTGAAAAGGATACAGTAAACAATGCAGTTCTAAGTTCTTGCTTTGGGGGATATCTGTGGGTAAAAAGGACTTACCCTGCTCAGATGATAAAGTTAAAAATCATTAGTGTGTCTTTGCAGGACTAATGTGCATTCGCGTAAAGCAAACTGGAATACTTTACTGTGACCATTTTTATCACAACCAGAAGTGATGTTTACACACTCAATAAAGTGGCCATAATTGTTGAGTACAGATATTGATGGTTTATAATGACAGTAGTTTGAGTGGCCTTTTATGGTGAAAATGTTCTGAAATGTGGGTGTCATTATTGTTAACAGTGTCTGTGTCACAGCAGGTAATGCACTCACCTTTGGTGCAGAAGGCTGTGGGTTCTATTCTCACACCAGGTAGATGGACTGCTGTACTCTTGTTTGTCATCCTTCAGATGTGACATTAAACTGAGGTTCCAGGTGGATCTAAAAGATCCCAGCGCGCCTACTGAAAGTAGTAGGGTAAGTTCCCCAAAGCACTGGCTATATTTCACCCAGTAGTATAACCAAATGAAAACCAAGACTAGTCAGCTAAAAACAAAAACTAGAACCAAAGTAAAAACTGATGGACCACTCCGTACCACTGGAACCATGTATATAACCTTTTAATAGCACAGTTAAGTGCTTTGGTCCCATAGGACTTCATCAGAACTAGTATTTAAATGATCTTTACAGATTTATATGTCTGTCCGCGCAACAAAATGTATCCAATGAAACTATACCAATCAAAAACAATGATTGACTTAATAAATTAGTAAAAATGACCTTAATAAATATTCCATAACTTTTATGGAAATCACTATTAAAACCATAAAAATATTGTATTAAAATCATTTTAAAAATACTTCATTATGAGATATGTAGACAGCTCAAAAACATAAACTCATAAAATTATAAAATTATAATTTAGCAGCACATAATTTCAAAACACTGTTTAAAGAGACAGTATTATTCAAGCCTGAGTATTCACTTGTATTTAGTCTTAATTGCCATAAAAGTTCACGAAGCTCAAGAAAGTATTCCCAGAGACCACCTCCTGGGTTATGAATAACCTGTTCTGATACCATAAATACTACAATATATTAGTTTCACAAACTAACTTATGTCTGAGAAGGGCATTAGAGCCCTTATTAACTTTTATGTCATAGTAATGCTCCTGCATTCTTTTTCTTAGTTTGTGCTCTGTTTTCTCTACATAGAAACAGAAACATGAGTCAAAAAATGCTAAATATTCTACTCCCTAACTTCTTCTTCTTTTGGCTTTTTCCCAGTTGGGGGTCGCCACAGTGGATCACCTGTCTGCTCATGATTAGCAGTGGAGTTTTACAATATTGATGAGAAGTAAATTTAAACTTATAATGAATGTTTTTTTTAAAATAATTCACTTCCTTCAAAGATGTTTCTGTACTGAACATAGGCTTCACATTTTCTAGTACCTGTTTTTAATTAATTTTTTTGTCTTGTTTTTTTTTTAAATAAGTTTTTATTGAAATCAATGCTGAAGTAAACAACTATTATAAAAATAATTGAATAGATTTTAAAGTACATTACCTAAAAAACAAGAGAACCTTTTTCATCTTGTAACTCATGCAGGAAGGTCTTTCTTTAATGTTGGCATGTCTAGAAAAGGTGAAGTAAGGTATACTACCTAATTTTCCACACAAAAGTGCCTTGAGAAATTATATATTCCATTTTGTATTTATATGTGACAAAATATGTGGACTGTCCCTACCATATTTAATGCACATACTGCTGTCATATCCTGGGTACTCTCCCTTAATGTCTTGGTTACTGTAATTATACAACATGCCTATACCCAAAATTGGTTTAAATTGTTCTTGTCTACCTTGTAAAATCTCATCTTTAATGTTAATACACATATATATCGAGTAGCCCCTAGTTAGAAACATGTTAAAAAAGATTTCCAACTTTTTGATTAAATCAGCATCTTCAGGCATGAGTCTAGATAATATGACCTTTTGACCCTTGACCAAGCTTTTTTTCTGTTTAGAATTAAATGTTGAAAGGACTCCAGTTGCAACTAAACAGCTTCAAGAATTTATTAAATATAAAAAGCCAATAAAATAACGTGACCAATTTCGTCTCACCACAGAAACTTCATCAGACAAATAATGCCTTTCACGTCACTTCCTTAAATCATCAACATCTACTTTCAGCTGTTCCCGTTAGGGGTCGCCACATCAGATCATCTGTTTCCATTTCTTCCTGTCCTATGCATCTTGCTCTGTCACAACAACCACCTGCATGTCCTCTCTCACCACATCCATAAATCTTAATTTAGGCCTTCCTCTTTTCCTGTTACCTGGTAGCTTCATCCTTAGCATCTATTTCCCAATATACTCAGCATCCCTCCTCAGCACATGTCTAAACCAATGTAATCTTGCCTCTCTGGCTTTGTCTCCAAACCTTCCAACCTGGGCTGATGCTCTAATATACTTATTCCTAATCCTGTCCACCCTCATCACACCCAGTGCAAATCTTAACATCTTTAACTCTGCCACATCCAGCTCTAACTCCTGCCTTTTTGTCAGTGCCATTGTCGCCAACCCATATAACATAGCTGGTCTCACTACCCTCTTGTAGATCTTCCCTTTCACTCTTACTGGTACTCGTCTGTCACAAATCACTCCTGACACTCTTCTCCACCCACTCCTTCCTGCTTGTACTCTCTTCTTCACCTCTCTTCCACACTCATCATCACTCTGAACTATTGATCCCAAATATTTAAACTCATCCACCTTCACCACCTCTACTCCCTGCATCCACACCATTCCTCTATCCTCCCTCTCATTCACACACACATATTCTGTCTTAGTCCTGCTGACCTTCATTCCTCTGCTCTCTAGAGCATATCTCCATCTCTCCAGGGTATCCACTACTTGTTCCCTACTCTCACTACAGATCACAATGTCATCTGCAAACATCATAGTCCACAGGGACTCCTGTCTTATCTCATCTGTCAACCTGTCCATCACCATTGCAAATAAGAAAGGGCTCAGAGCTGATCCTTGATGTAATCCCAACTCCACCTTAAACGCATCTGTCAATCCCACCGTAGACCTCACCACTGTCACACAACCCTCGTACATATCCTGTACCACTCTTACATACTTCTCTGACACTCCCAACTTCCTCATACAAATACCACAACTCCTCTCTAGGCACCCTGTCATATGCTTTCTCTTAGTCTACAAAAATACAATGCAACTCCTGACCTTCTCTGTACTTCTCCATCGACACTCTCAGAGAAAACATTGCATCTGTAGTGCTCTTTCCTGGCATGAAACCATACTGCTGATGACTAATCATCACCACCCTTCTTAACCTAGCTTCCACTACTCTTTCCCATAACTTCATGCTGTGACTGATCAGTTTAATCCCTCTGTAGTTGCTACAACTCTGCACATCACCCTTATTCTTAAAAATAAGTACCAAAACACTTTTTCTCCATTCCTCAGGCATCCTCTTTCATTAAACAATCTGGTTAAAAACTCCACTGCCATTTCACCTAAACACCTCCATGATTCCTCAGGTATGTCATCTGGACCAACAGCCTTTCCATTCTTCATCCTCTTAATAGCTATCCTTACTTCCTCCTTGCTAATCCATTGCACTTCATAATTCACTATCCCCACATCATCCAACCTTCTCTCCATCTCATTCTCTTCACTCATCAACCCCTCAAAGTACTCTTTCCATATGCTCAACACACTCTCCTCACTTGTGAGTATGTTTCCCTCATTATCTTTTATCAACTTTACCTGCTGCACATCTTTCCTAGTGCAGTCCCTTTGTCTAGCCAATTGGTACAGGTCCTTTTCTCCCTCCTTAGTGTCCAACCTTTCATACAACTCTCCATATGCCTTATCCTTAGCCTTCGCCACCTTTCTCTTTGCCATGCACCTCCTCTCCTTATACTCCTGTCTACTTTCTTCATCTCTCTGACAATCCCACTTCTTCTTTGCCAACCTCTTTCTCTGTATACTCTCCTGTACTTCCTTATTCCACCACCATGTCTTCTTGTCATCCTTCCTCTGTCCAGATATTATACCAAGCACCTTTCTAGCCGTCTCCCTTACTAGCTCTGCTGTAGTTACCCAGCTATTTGGTACCTCTTCACTGCCACCCAGTGCCTGTCTTAACTCTTCCCTGAACTCCACCTCACAATTACCCTTTTTCAATTTCCACTGTTTGATCCTTGGTGCTGCCCTTACACTCCTCCTCCTCTTCTTGATCACCAACATCATCCTACAAACCACCATCCTATGCTGCCGAACTACACTTTCCCAAGTCACCACTTTACAGTCTCAAATCTCCTTCAGACTGGCCCTCCTACGTAAGATATAATCCACCTGTGTGCATCTTCCTCCACTCTTGTAAGTCACCCTATGCTCCTCCCTCTTGTTAAAATACTTATTCATCACAGCCATGTCCATCCTTTTCGCAAAATCCACTACCATCTGACCTTCTGCATTCCTTTGCTTAACACCATACCTACCCATCATTTCCTCATCACCTCTGTTCCCATCACCAGCATGCCTATTGAAATCTGCTCCACTTCCTTAAATACCCTCCTTAATTAACCCCTTGCAGTACATGCCATATAAAATAGCCTTTCACATTATAAATATATTGTTAATAAAAAACTGTTTGCCAAGCTTGAGTGTCATAACCTTTTCCACAAATTTAAAAAGTTAAAATAATAAATGAATTTTTTATTTGTGCATATAGTACCAGAAATTACATCTTGTATGCATACCTTTTCAAATAGAGATAAAAGGGGCTGCATGGGGGTTAAAAGTACACTTCCTAGTTAAGTTACAAGATGGATATAAATCGTTAGAATAAATACTTCTTGAAGAAAATACTAAGAATACATTTAACTTTCTAATGTAAAGTTCAAAACTGATAATCAAGTCACCTATATCATCACCAGAAACCTTTGACAAATAAATCAAAATACCTGTCAAGGTTCAGTTAGTATTTTTACTAACTTATTAAGTCAATCATTGTTTTTAATTGATGCAGTTTGACTGGATGTTATAGAAGTGTATTGAGTTCATTTAAATACTAGTTCTGATAAAGTCCTACAGGACAAAAGCACTTCCCCTAGTAGTATAAATACCACCTCCGGTCTCTTCTGAAAGAGGCTACTAGGCTAGCGGGGCTAATTGGTCAGCAAAAGGATGAAGTGAAAAAAAAAATATATATATATATATATATATATATATATATATATATATATATATATATATATATATATATATGCATTTTGTTTCACTTCTTACTAGAAAAAATGTTCAAGACTTCAAATTTAAAACAAAATATCACTGTATTAAACAAGAATTATTATTTAAAACTATCAGGAAGTTTAAGCAAAGAACACATGCATAGTCTAAAATATATATGCGGGGAGCTGTGGGTTGAAAACAACCCAGGTCCCAAGGTACACTAATCTGCTACTGGTCAGATGCATTTTCAATGAATGCAAATTTCCAGGGAAGAGAAGTTTACTCTTGCTCTTGTTATGTATGTTTTCAATGTGAGACTGTTTTGTTTAGCAAACAGCCACCAATATGTATGCCATCATTGCCATGAAATTTGAAATCAAAGTTTTAAACTAAATCCAAATGTCTGTAATCATTGTAACTTGAAGAAGAAAATAGCATGTAAAGTGATGGGTTTGAACAGTGTTTGTGGTACTCGGGGAGATATAGTCAAGTAACGGGACACTGGAATGACTGCGGGGGTAGTGCATTACCTTGCCTAGGGTCCCATTTGACCATGATCTGGCTCTGCTAGAGTGAGAGTACACAGAAAGTCACTACCTATTTTGAGGTGTTGGTGGGGGTTTGGTATCAGGTACTAATCCCAGATAGATGTATCCTCACAAGCATTTGCTTTCTCATGTTTATTGTGAAGTGGCGTTTACTGTTTAGTCAGTTTTGAGCTTTAAACGCTGAATACAATTTAGCAAAAATTCTTGACAAATGGATATATTCACAAATTCTAAACTATCTCCTAATTAACAAACGTCTAGCTAATACTCAGCATGGATTCTGATGCAGTCACAGTACTACCACTGCCCTCATGTGTTTTACTAACACTGTTAAAAAAACAGTGGAATGAAGGTAAACTTTTTTCTTCTGCCTTTCTGGATCTTTCTAAGGCCTTGATACTATATCACATAACAAACTCTTAAACTCATTTTCTGAACTTAATGTAAGCTACTCCACTCTAGCATGGTTCTAGGATTATTTAACTGGATGTAAACAGTCTGTAAAATGACAAAATAACCTCTCTCCTCTTCTGGATGTTACTTTGGGAGTTCTGCAAGGATCTATTCTGGGACCTGCAATATGCTGACAAATCAACCCTCCCTAATCTGTGCAGCCCCCTCATTCCAACAACTTCAAAAAATAACTCGGGGAATCTTTCACAGCAGTGTAAGTTTGGCTAACCAGTGCACAATTTATACTCAGCCCTAATAAAACTAAGCTAATGCTGTTTCATTGTTCAAAAGCCATAGACCCCTATCCCTCCATTCAAAATAACTTCAACTAGCAACACTTCCATTACTTCAGTCCCCCAAACTAAACTTCTCAAGGTTGTTATAGACAACACCATGAAATAGACTTATACATTGCGTAATATATAAAAAAGTACACAGAAAACTTGGAGCCCTATACAGGAGTAAAAAATACCTAACCAATAATACTAAAGCCATTACTGAAAGAACCTACCTAGTCTGTACTCTGCTATATGCATTTTCCATACTTGTTAATCTACACAACTCAGGCTTATCCAAACATAACTCCTGCTACAATAAAATAGAAAATTTGCAACTGATTCAACTTACAGATCCCACCATTGTCTGCCCTTTAAGCAGCTTTATTTGCGATTATTTTCCAGTCTGCTAGTGCTCACACAACTTGCAATGGCCCATAAAATTCTCTACCAACCAGAAAAAAGTCCATCCCTCAAAGACCTACTAAATTACTACTCAAATAACCGTTTGCTTCATTGCCGTAACAAATCACTAATAAACATAAGCAGAAGTAAGAACGCCACTGGGGACTCCCTTTACTCTAACTTCATTGCAAAAATCTGGAACACCACATCTCTAAACAAAAGGTCCACAGCCAGTAAATCTAACTTTAAAAAAACTTCTCAAAACCCATCTGTCTAGTTCATAGATATGTCCCTGTTCTGACCCAGGTTAGGAGCTAACATAAACAGCCAGGGATGTAATATACACTCAACCACTTTTTCAACTCTCTGTTCTGTGTCTAGGAATTATGGATTTACCCACGGTGGTGGTGCTGCGGTAGCGTTGTCGCCTCACAGTAAAGCTGTCCTCAGGATTCTCAGCTAGCAGCTTCGCCGGAGCGAATGCGAATGCGGGGCAATTCATCATTGAAGGTTGTGCATCAGGCATCAGGAGCTGATAACTCAAAATCAAAAACTAACTATTAATCATTCTGTGGTGGGAGTTCCGCTGTGGTGACCCCTAACCGGGAAAAGCCGAAAGACACAAACAAACATATACGTAATAGTCAAACAATGATTTTAACTTGCTCTGTTGCTTACTTGGTTTCCTGCACATATTTTTACAACTGTGTTACTCAGACTCTGTTTTCATCAACCCAGAAAGGCAATCGCTAATAATCAGGTGGTACATCAAGTTTTATACAGCATCTACTCTGCTTCTTCAAAATAGTAATGTAATTCTATGTTACTTATTAGCTACATTTGCTTGTATTGTATTAAGAAGAGATTTTTTTCTCAATCTTATTGTAATGTATTCTTGTTTTAACTGTACTATTATTCCTTTGGTTTGTGTTTATCCTATTTGGAGCTTTTCTCCTCAGACCTTCACTGCCGCCTCACAGTTAGAGGCGTACCCGTCGCCTTTACTGAAAATGGGCTACCTGTCCAGTTGGACTTTCCTTGTAAACAAATGTAAACAGTACATATATACATATATAGTTAACTCTGGAACAGTACATATATACATATATAGTTAACTCTGGAACAGTACATATATACATATATAGTTAACTCTGGAACAGTACATATATACATATATAGTTAACTCTGGAACAGTACATATATACATATATAGTTAACTCTGGAACAGTACATATATACATATATGGTTAACTCTGGAACAGTACATATATACATATATAGTTAACTCTGGAACAGTACATATATACATATATGGTTAACTCTGGAACAGTACATAGGATCATAGGATCATAGGAAGTTACTAGTGCATTGGCCCTAAGGCCCTTAGAAGCCTAGACAAAAATTTAGCCCATATTGAAAAAAAAGAAAGAAATAATAAAAATAATCTAAATGTAAGTTTGAATTTCTTTTCCATAAGCATAATTTTTGTTCCGGACATCATTGGATCAAAAGATTGGAAAAAAGTTCTAAAATGCACATCAGAGCATCTATAACTCTATGGCTTCTGGTTACCCAGCAGCCTCGCTGCTTAATTTAGTTTTTTAATTGTGTTCTTTGTCAGTTAGGATGGGATGAAAGGACGCAGGAAAAAAAGCAGAGCTGAAGAGTAACAATTTCTCTCTATAAGCATATTTTTTGTTCAGGCAATAGGTTGAATATGTTGTTTAAAAATTCTAACATGCATCTCAAAGAATATAGAAATCTCATGGCTTAATACTGTTACTCCAGATGAAGTTATTACAGTGTTGTCCTGGTTAATTAGGGTGAAGTGAAAGAATGCAGAAAAAAAACTAAATTGAAAAATAAAACAAAACTTCTTCTTTGGTCATAATTTTTGTTCAGGCAATCAGTGGATGAAAAGGTTGTTTGAAAAACAATGAAATGCATCTCAGGATATCTAGAAACCTCAAGGGTTCTAGGGCCCAGACACCTGGCGTAATGCAGTTGTTTGCACTAAAGTTGTCACAGTGCAGTCTTGCCTAGGCAGAACATGATTAAATGAATGAATGAATGAAGTGCAGAACAAATGAATGAATAACTGCAGGAAAAAAAACTGAAGAGTCTGAAGAGTAAGACTAACTGTGAGAAAAAGGAAGAAAAGGAAGTAATCTGGAAAGTGTGATTAGGTCAAGATGGGTTAGGCGGGGGGGCATGGATCCTTTTCGCCTTGGGGTGCCAGTTTTGTTCTTGCCATTACATCATTCACACCACACCTTACAGCCTCTGAAGGCCAGTCACCTCCCTGTTTGCATACTTTTCCAAGGACCTGTTTCCTGAGACAGATCGACATCACCATCAGCATTCATTACACTTAAACAGCAGTGGTTTACCAAGGTGCTGCATGAATGAAGGGACATAGCACTTTTGGGGAAGTATTATCAAAGGAGGGCAGTTAGCTAAATTTCACCCCTGTTTTTTTCTTTGTGCTATTCTCTGCTAATACATTGGTGCTAGCAATAGAGATGTGTACCACAATGCAACAGTCGCATGGATGTGATAAGACTCCTTTATTCTGATCACAGTGATCACAAATGCTGCTTATGTGCCAAAATAGCATGCTGCTGCTTAACTGACTGTGGGGCAGAACCATGTCCAGCGTAATCACCCTAGTTTACTAATTAGGGTTGTAGTATTTCTTACATGGTATAGCCCCAACATTCTTTATCTGGAAGAGTGGTGTGACCTCAGAGAATGACAGCTGATCTCAATACTCTTTTTGGCTTATGCTTTCACAGCATTTACTGCTGTGAAGGGCTATCATTGACATGATCAGTCACAATCATCACAGAATCATATCGGTTTGGTCCTTTCCTTCTGCCCAGTCTGTGTCAAAATGGCTTGCATAAAGTGTTCCGCTATAACCCGAGCACTGAAGCAGAATGGTGATGTCCATAGGTAACTTCCTGCCATTTAAGCAGTTCTCAAGCAATACCAGTCCAGTCCCAAATCATTGTTATAGGAGTACTGCACATAGCTGGCGGCAAATTTCGTAGGCAAAATGTATTTATTTATTTATTCATTCATTCATTCATTCATTCATTCGTTCATTCATTCAGTCATTCATTTATTTATTTATCCATCCCAAACAAATCCACTTGAAACATTTTCTACTCATTTTAACAAGCATTTCATAAAAAAATAACCTCCTTTTTAAGCTACGAAGCAGACAAAACCTGGAACAGTTGCCAAATCCCAACTCTAACACTTTCAGCCAATACTGGGTCCCAGTATCCACTATTAAGAAATACGTATCTAACCTAAAACCCACTACATTTGCCACTGATAAACCATCAGCTGAGTTCCTAAAGCAAGCCAATGCCATAGCAGAATTTTTCACCATCCTAATAAATAGGTCAGTCCAAGAATCATAGATGCTATCACCGTGGAAAATACCGTACACAGTACAACTCCACAAAAGAGGGAATTCCACTGAGTGTTCTAAGTACAGATCCATTGCCATTCTGTCTCTGCTTTCCAAAATATTAAATCAATGTATCCAAAAGCCCATTATTACACTACATTCTTAACAGCTATCTCCTCCTAAACACAGCACTGTTGCTGCCCTACTCAGTTTGACCAACAAATGCAGTCAACCAATGCAGAAATTATGGCAAACTTGTTAACTCCCTATTTCTCCTCTCAAACACCTTTGGAACTGTCTCCTGCAAAAAAAAAATGCTAGAAAAGTTCTTTGCCTTTGAACTGCTCCTTTCTACCCTTCAGTGGTTTTATAGCTATCTCGCTAACTGGCACAATCAGTAAAATGGAAATGTAGATATTCATGTTTTCTTCCAGTCACTGCTGGTGTACCTCAGGGGTTTATTTTAGGCCTCATATTGCTCAATTTATCCATAAATGATTTGAACATTGTAAATAAGCCTGCCACCCTAATCCAGTATTCCCTTGATTCTACCCTCATCTGCTCCACTCACAACCTGCCCAGTCTTCAACAACTCACCCTAGATTCATTTCCTTCATCAAATCTTGTGCAGCTAAATCCCAACTGAAGCTTAATGCCAAAAAACTACTACTCTTTACTCTTAGGCCACAGACTTCATTCAAAGCCACCTTTGCCATCACCTCCTGCAATAACACTCGGATAGAAGTCGTCTCCCAAACAAAGCTACTGGGGTAATCATACCTGAAGTCTTGAAATATGACTTGCATAGAAAGCAAGTCATTCAAAAACCACATCATAGTCTATAAATGCCTCAACATTTTCTCAGTGACAACAGCAGGAAAACTGTTGTTGCTTCCTTTCTCTTCCCTACTGTATTATATGCCTTTTAAATATTCACCAACCTCCAAGGTCCACTCCAGCTTAAACTAAAGCAATGCTACAATGAAATACTGAAATCCACCAATAACCAACCCTATAGGTCTCAACACAGCCCTTAAAACCTCAACTGACTGCAGTGTCAAGAAGGCTTGATGTACTCACAGTGAATTACTGACATTAACTTATTGCACAATTCTGACAGGTGTCCTAGCCTAAAAAATCCATTTTGCAACTGTATAAAACTAATAGGCCCCTTTGCTCTAAAGTTCACCACCTTGTCCTCATACAAAAAAGCTAATGACTCAGCTGGTCTGACTGAGCAACAAAAAAAAAATTTTTTCAGCAGAGGACCTTCTGTGTGGAGGCATGCGTGAATGGACGTGCCTTCGTTAAAGGTTGTGCATCAGGGCTGGTAACTCGGCACGTAAAAATCCACTACCAAACATTAGCGTACCGGAGTTCCTCCGTGGCGACCCCTAACCGGGATAAGCCAAAAGACACAACAACAACCAGGGAGAAAAGCTCCAAAAATATTCTTTACAATTCATATAAGATATGGTTACTTTTATTATTTATAACAGATATAAGATACCAGTGAGACAACAGCAAAAAAGATTATAATTAAAACTAGCACATAAGAATATTAAACAAAACATTATCTTGTAACAAATATAGCACTATTTGGAGTATTTCTCCCCGGGCCTCCACTGAAAATTGACTCATTCCAAGTCAGCCTTTCCTGGTAAACAAATGTTAAATAAATAAAATAAATAAATTATATTAGTTGCATCCAACAGGCCTGAGTTTCATTTTTATGACATCCACTTACCTTCTATGTGACTTTGAGCAAGCCATGCAGTCAACCCAAAGTTCAGACGTGCCTGATAAAACAGACGTGTGTCTGTTGACTGTTACTGGTTCGTATCTGTTAACTAAGAATAAAAGTATATATTTGGAATCTTGTCAAACCACTGCACAATAAAACTCATTCATATATGCAACTTCATCTAGTTATTCATTGAATATTCAGTTCTCTTTCAGCTTTAACCAATTAAGTTTACAAGCAGAAATGAGAAACAATTACTTTAAAACAATATTAAACAAAACTCCTGCAATAAAAATTCCAAGCCTACTCACAGGCTCACTCACTCTTTTTCATTCTGTTTCTTTCGGCAAGGCTCACAGTGATAGCACATTATATAGGAGAAATTAAATTTCCCCATCTCTGTCACAGATTCCAGTATATCATGGGAAATGCCCACGTATTTCCTGTTGATACAAGAGATACAATCCCTTCAGCATTTCATGAGCCTGTGCTGTGGTCTCATCCCACTGTTCCTGACATGCTTACATAAAGAACTACCCAGTGTAGCATATCCTTTAGGATGGGTGAAACAGCACAGCTGACTCTCCTCAGCTGGTAGACATAGTGGTTGTACTCTGAAGCTGTCCCAGATCACTGACGTCCTTGCACAATTATGGAAAGTTACCTCAGTGTCCCTACAGAGAAATATCATATCTGCCTCTTGAGGTCTATGGCCTCATTATATTAGTCTTAACTAACAGGTAATAAACATAAGTGTAGATGGGATTAAACAATGATTACTAAACTGAAAGCTTTGCCCATGACTTCAGATCCCATTTTACCTGTGTAGGTTAGTTCAGTACCCAAAAGACTGCAGCTACTGGCATAAACCCTTTGTCAACCTATAGTTTCACGTTGGCATCTCTCATGAGCAAAACCTAAACCTACTTAAATTACTCCACTAATGGCAGCTGCCACACACACACACACACACACACACACACACACACACACACACACACACACACACACATGCCACACACACACACACACGCGTACACGTGCACACATGCACACACATGCACACATGCACACACACACACACACACACACACACACACACACACACACACACACACACACACACACACACACACACACACACACACATTCTACCTGAGGAAGACAATCCATTTTTTCCTAAGAGACTACTTTGGCCTCAGATTCAGATGTGCTTCATATCAGCTGCTTCACATTCAGCAGGCAATCACCTGACTCTACATCAGAAGTCACAGTCATATGAGACTAAAAGAACTAGCTCATCTCCAAACAACCACCGAGTCACCTCTAGGTCCCCATACTCAATATCCTCCCAAATCAAGCAAAGTCTTGACATCTAGTGTATGGAAACTGCAGACAGGAGTGCTGACAAAATAAAAATTTGATGAGGCCATGCATCCAACTTGTATGAATCCAGATGCAGATAGAGCTTTCACTGCATTTACACAAGGACTGAGAACCATGCAGCAGCAGTAATCCTGGTTCTTTATTATCTTACAGGACCTCGCTTAGCATGTGGCATAAAACATAGTCATATTCTTTATTCAAACACATGAAACAAATGGAGATTGGATAACAAACTCCCATTATTCCTTACAATAAAATCAGCACCATTCCATAGCCTGGGCATAATCTGCAGTTTTCTTCCAGAATCTATTATTTATCTATCAGAAGGATTCACTTCAAAAACATTCTAATATTGGGTTTCCTAAGAAAGCTGAGATGCTTACCTCTGTAATTAGAATACGTTTACTGGTTTCCTTATTTAAAGGTGAGCACTATCACCTAACTTATGTGTCTCTACTATAAATGTGACGTTCTGGTTCCTTTTCCTGAAGATGGGGATTAATAATCCAGGTTAACAGTCGAGAGCTGTCATTAACTCTGGAACAGTACATATATATATATATGGTTAACTCTGGAACAGTATATATATATATATATATATATATATATATATATATATATATATAGTTAACTCTGGAACAGTACATATATACATATATGGTTAACTCTGGAATAGTACCTAGGATCATAGGAAGTTACTAGGGCATTGGTCCTAAGGCCCTTACAAGCCTAGCCAAGAATTTAGCCCATTTTCCAACAAGTCAGCACCCTATGCCACTGTCCAGCAGGGACATAGGTGGAATCCCAGGGGTGTATTTTCTGTTCCCCATCCAGTTATCCAGGTTGTGCTTAAAAAGCTTTAATGAGGTACTCTGCTTTACATGGAGAAGGAGTCTTTTTCACAAAAGAGGGAGTCTCTGGGACACACATCTGTCCCACCAACAAGTCCTATTGATGTCACAGACCAGGTAGAGGTCTTACATGTGGGTTACTCGAGTGGAGCTTGACCATCAGGGCAGGGTCTGAGATTGTTTTGTATGCCAGACAGAGGTCACTACTGAGGAGTCTGTAGGAGACTGAGTAGAGGGACAGGGCTTTTAGCTTATCTGTGTAGGGCAGATATTTGAGGCCCTGGATTCTCTGGGTGAGGAATCTCTGTGGAGTCTCTAGCTGCTGCATGTGCTTTGCGAGGTACATGAAGAAAGGAGCATTGTATTCAATAATCGGTCTTAAAGGGAAGACTACAGAGAAGTTATGACCAACTTGTCACTGGATGAGATACCCTTGCTAATGAGGTGGGTCATGTAGAAAGCTGTCAGTGGAGGCAATATAGTGATCAAAAGTCAGTTTGCTATCAAACTGGGTTCCCAAGTCCCTCACGACTGATTGCATGCTTAGTGCCTTATTATCAATGTGATAATTTGTGGGGACATCATTTTCCCCAAAAGGGATGATTATGCATTTTTTGGCATTCAGTTTGAGGCCATGTTTTTGGCACCTGTCATTTGTTTGGGTGAAACCCTCTTGGTGAATGTCCACATCACTATTGGTATTGCTAACAGCATCTAGCTTGCAGTCATCTGCAAACTTGGTCAGCCATAGCCCACTAGATTTGGCCTGCACCTCTGAGAAATATATCTCAAACAGCAGAGGCCCCAAGACCAATCACTGGGGTACACCGCTTGTTACGGGTCTACTACTTGAGGTGGCTTCCCCTATTTTTCCTAGGTGGGTTCTATCAGTAAGCCAGTTTGCTACCCTTCTGGTAACTTATGGCTTGATACCTAGTTGAGAGAGTTTATCTATTATACCTGAGTGGGGAATAGTATCAAAGGCCTTGGCCAAGTCAAGTTAGGTAGAGTGCACCATCTTCTTCTTGTCTATGGCCTTCATGACTGTCATAAAGAAGTTGACCAAATTTAACAGGCATGACCTCCCCTTGATAAAACCAAACTGTGTCGGATCAAGTGTCTGGAGGTTGCCAATGTCCTTGTTAATGAGGTCCATGATAATCTGCTGCATGGCCTTGCAGATCAGGCTAGTTAAGCTGCTGGGTCTATAATTTCCTGGATTGGTGGACGCTCCACCTTTGTGCAAAGGGATGACAGTGGCTGTCCTCCACTCAGCTGGGACAAAGCCGGTACTCAGGCTTTGGTTGAATATGGTGCCTAATGGTGCTGCAAGTTCCTGCCTGAGTTCATGTAGGATGCGGCCTGGGATGTTATCAGGTCCCATGGAGGCTATATGTTTTGTCTTTGAGAGGGCAGTGATGACTTACTCCCTAGAGCTAAAGGGAGGGGGGCAGGTACTGGGGATGTCCTGTTTTACTGATGGGTCTGGACAGAGGAGTGAAGTTTTCACTGAACCTGTCTGCCAGCAGGTTGGCTATATCTACAGGGTTTGTGTATGTGGTGTTCTTGACCACCAGTTCTGAGCAGATCTGGGTGCTTTACTTGAGATTGCGGACATATGTGAAGAAAGCCTTATGACTGTCTTTAGTAGATGTGGCCAGTTTGGAATCAAAGTTTGTTTTGGAGGATTTCACTAGTGCTCTTATTTGCTTGTTCATGCTATGGAGAGGTTGCTTCCAATTAGACACCTGCACCTTCTTGGTTCTGGACAGTATTTTTTTCCTTTTATTATAGTTTATTTATTGTAGATGTCCACCAGACAGGTTTACTCTTGAGGAGGATGATTTTTGTCCTGTCTGGTATTTCTGATTCCATGCAACTATATAAATGCTCATGTAGTACTTTGGTGTAAGTCTGGACATATGTGCTGCTTTCTGTGAAGGGGAGAGGGTTGTAAAGCTGTTTATACCTTCCCTCAGGAGGTTGTAATCAGCTTTGGAGAAGCTTTTTTTTGTTTGACCCTAGCTAGGGGGGGGGGGGGTCAGGGGAGACAGTGACTTTGAAAGTGACTGCTTTGTGATCAGATCTTACCAGGGATGATGACACTGTAGAGATGCTGCAGTGGTCGGATCTTACCAAGGATGATGACACTGCAGAGATACTGCAGTGGTTACCCATGTTGGTTAATACCAAGTCCAAGATATTTTCACCTCTTATGGGGTGTTAACCAACTGGTCCAAGGCATTTGCATTGATGAAATCAAGGAATCTCTGGGCATTTGTGTTTTGGCATGAGTATTTCTTACAATCTATGGTTGGATAGTTAAAGTCGCCCAGGATCAGGGTAAAGTGTTGAATCTTGATAGATTTCAAGAGGTCCAGATAGGGGGAGTGGGTATCTTGACTCAGAGTTGGAGGCCTGTAGCTAGCTATGATTTGAAAAGGGGTCTTGTCAGCTGATAACTGCACCTGGAGTATTTCCTGTGCATCATACTTTTTGACCAGCCTAGAGGTGTGCATGTCTTTTATATATATTGAAACTCCACCTCTTTTTGTTTTGCTGCCCATAGCTTAGGGTCTTAATGAATGATAGGATAAGTAACTTGGTATGGCTGGTGTGCTCTCCGTAGCTTTGAACCAGGTTTCTGTGACTGCACAAATGTCAGCTTCTTCCAGGGTTAAGAATGATTGCAATGAGTGCAGTTTCATGTTTAGACTCCTAGCTTTTGCCACCATGACCTTTAATTTATGTTTTGATGAAATTTTCATGCTGGTAGTTTTGACCTCATGGCATTGCCTAAAAAAGGCACTATGGGGTAGGCAAGAGCCTTTGCCAAGAGCCTGAAGCCCAAGGGAGACAGATGCATGCCATCTCTGGCAAAGCATCGGGGCTTGTCAGTCATGTCATCCTAGGCTGTCAAGTACTGGATCTCCTTTGAATGACACCAGAAACTAAGCCAGTTGTTAAAGTTAATTATTTTCTGTTTGTATTGAGGCATCATTCTTGGTGATGGTAGAATGCTGCTTAAGGCTAGGGACATACCTGCCTGGAACACATATTCAGTGAGCTCGATCATGTCTCTCTTCACATAGTCCAGGAGGTGTGTCTCAAGTCATTCACTCCAACATGGACTATGATAGAGTCATAACAATACCTGTTGAGAGACTTGAGTGCATAGCTGATATGGCGTATTCTGGCACCCGACAAACTAACCATGCCTTTCTCCTTATCCAGATTGGTGAGGGGCACATCTGTGTGTCTCACAATGACTAATATGTTTAGGCTTTAGTGGCTGTGAGACACAGGTGTGTGGACTATGTGTAGTGTGTGGTGTGGTGCACAGTGGAGTTTGCATGCGTTTATGACTCGGAGGTCTCTTTTGTTTGGAAATGCTTTTGTTGAGGGCCTCCACATATGTGGGTGTGTCTTGTGTAGGTGTTGGTGGTGCATGAGGTGTGGTGTCCATGTTGCCAACCTTCTCAGTGCTAGATATACTGGTTTGTGGGGGAGAGAGCCAGGGCACTAGGTGCTTGATGTATTTGCATCTCTCACAAACTGTGTTCCTAGGTGCTAGTAGTAGTACAGTACATGAGGCAGTTGCTACACTATCTCAGGATGCCCTTATTGATCTGACTGGCAGGCGAAAATGTAGGAAATTGTCCATCCATATTTGTCAGAAACTGAAAGAGCTAACAGGGTAAAGGGAGGATGGTCTACGATGAGTACTACTAGATGACAACACAAGTGCTACTAAGGGAAAACTTGTAGCTGGAATACCTCAAAAAGGGTTAAAAACCATGCAGCTGAAGCTCTGGATGCAGCAGACCTGTACCTAGACTATGCTACTCAATTTTAAGGTCAAGAAAACAGTAAAAAAACTCACAATGAAGCACAGATTAATCAGTTATAATCAAAGGAATAGAACTCGCAGTATGAAAAAATACAGTTAAACAGCAACAAAATGCAGTAAAATGCAGTTAAACAGTAATAAATTGCAGTAGATAGCAATGAAATATAGTTAATCAGTAGATTGCTTTGAAACAATAGCTCACAAATCACAGCAGAAACAAACAGCACAAATAAAGCAGCAATTCAGTAGAATACTGTCATGTATACATATAAGGCTAACTCTGGAAGAGTACATACATACATATATGATACATCTCTGGTTTCTTTAAAGGTCTTCCACATCTGGAAAATTTAGGATTATATACACTGGATACCTGATTTTGCTTTGAGGCATTTCTTGCTACAACACAGCTTTACACACAAAAAGACTTCAGGTATGTCTGTCTTTCCCCTGCAATAAACAGGCTATACAATAGAAGGAGGAAACTAGTTCAGAAAAAAAGCAAATCCCAAGAAGGAAAGACATCCCTAATCAGTATCAGTAAGAAAGTGAGGTCCCTCATGAAATCATCCAAGGCTAACTTCGAAAGAAAAATAGCCAAGGATTCAAAAGATAACCACAAAGCCTTCTTTAGCTATGTTAAGAATCTAAGTGGCAACTCGCAGATATGCACTGAACTAGTGCAAAATAGCACAAAATATACTGAACCTACTGATATTGCCAACATCCTGGCAGATAGATTCAGTGCAAACTTCACCCCCCACCTCCAAAAGGGCCCACAACAATACCGGAAAAGTGTAGTGTCCCAAAAATCACAGATGCACAGTTGAAAGCAGCCCTTTCAAAAGCCAAAATCACAGCATCAATGGGACCAGATGGTGTCCCAGGCTGCGTCTTGCACGAACTACAGAATGAACTAACCCCCCACCTAAGCACGCTGTTCAACCTCAGCCTCTCCACAGGCTACATGCCCATAGAATGGTGCACAGCAACGGTTATTCCTCTCCACAAAGAGAGGCCACAACTGACCCTGGTAACTATCACCCCATAAGCCTGACTAGCCTGATCTGCAAGGCTATGGAGCGCATCATCATGGAACTCATTAACAAAGACTTTGGGAACCTCCAAACACTTGACCCAGCTCAGCTTTGTTAAGGGCAGATCATACCTACTAAACCTGGTTGACTTCTTCGAGACAGTCACCAAGGCCATAGACGAGGGAAAGGTGGGTCACACAGCCTACCTTGACCTCATCAAGGCTTTCGACACCATTCCCCACTCAGGTATTACAGAAAAACTTACCAGCCTGAACATAAACCCCTACATCACAAGATGGGTTGCCAACTGGCTTACAGACAGAACTCACACGGCAGGAATAGCAGGCTCCAGGTCCGACTCTAAACCAGTCACAAGTGGTGTCCTGCAAGGCTCGTTCTTGGGACCCCTACTGTTCGGCATATACTTCTCAGAAGTACAGGCAAACACAGGAGGACTATGGCTAACCAAGTTCGCCAATGACTGCAAACTGGGAGCCATAATTGACTCTCTGGCTGACACGGACATCCTCCAAAAGGGCCTTACTGATACATACACCTGGTGTCAAAGTCATGGCCTCAAGCTAAATGCCAAAAAATGCATAGTCATCCTGTTTGGGAAAAACAAAACACCCATGAATTACCACATAGGTGGCAGCCCCCTTAATACAGAAGAGGTAATAAGAGATCTGGGGACCCAAGTAGATAGTAATCTCTCCTTTGACAATCATATTGCCAAAGTAGTTAGGAAATCCTTCTATGTGGCCCATCTAATTACTAAAGGGTTCGCATCTAGAAATAAAGAGGTTATAGTGCTCCTCTACTCATCACTCATTAGACCCCATCATAGAGTACAATGCCCCATTTGAGATGTACCTAACAAGACACTTCCAACAGCTGGAAAGACCACAAAAATACTTCACCAAGAGGATTACTGGTCTCAAAAATATGTCCTATGTAGCCCGATTGAAAAAAACTCCGGCTGTACTCAGTGGCATATCGCTTACTCAGAGGTGATCTCTGCTTGACTTACAAAGCCATGTCCAACTCAGAATTGATGGACATGCTCCACCTAAAGAAATCCAAGTCACTGCGAGGCACGCACTCTAGTGAGCTAAACCTCACCACAACAATAAATAGAACATGCTGGAGGGATAGATTCCTGTCACAGAGACTCCCCATGCTTTGGAACAAAATTCCAAATTACATCAGGCAGAGCCCCTCACTAACACTCTTCAAGAGAAACCTTGACGAGTGGATGGGTAACAGAAAATACACCCCTGGGATCACTTCATTGGCTCTGCTTGACAGAGGATCAGTTAATTAATCAATGGGGTGGTGAAAGCAGATACACTATGGCTAGGCTTATAAATGCCCTTGGGCAGATAGCCTAGTACCTACCTATGAACCTATGAACCTAATTCCCTCTGTGTCTGCCTTTCCACAGTTGTAACCATTTGAAATATGCATACTGAATGGCTGAAAGATCAGACGTTCCCTTTTCACTGAGGTATGGCAATCTTGGAGTTAGTATATATAAGTTTGGGCTTGACGCCCTGCAAAAAGAAGTTTAAAGGAGAGGAGTGATTTTTGAAATTCACTCTTCCTGTGTTTTCTGTCTTCTTTTTTTCTTCTTGTCAGCAGTCAGCAATTTGAGTGTCAACATTTCAACAGGGAGCTTTCTGCAGCTCTTTACTATTGCAATTTATGCAGGCTGTCACTCCCTGCGAAAGGTGTGGTTGTGACTAGTTGCTTCTTTTCCTAGAGCTTTGACTTTGACATAATTATCTTTACAGATGTCTCTGATTCCACTTTGTTCAGCTTACCATCTTGCCTGCAAATTAAATAAAATAGTGGTTTGGCTGCTTTAATAGCTTTGTTTGCATTGGGCTGTGGAATTTCACATGACATTTGCATTCTTACTCTATCTTCATCCGAAAATGATTGTTACGCACAAGTAAGTTGAAGTAGGCGATCAGCTTTTCAACCTTTTGCCTATCAACTGGTCTGTTGAGAGTCTGACTCACTGCAGTGGAACATTCCTGTATTCCAAAACTGAAGAACATACATTTGACTAAGGACAGAGTAGAATAGGTGTCCCAAGCTTGGATTCCTATTCACGTACACATATTTGGAATTTCTGAGTGTGATTTTGGAGCACTGACAGATGTGACAACACTAGGCATCTCATGTCTTGAGAATAAAGACTTTAATGCACTAACCTCATTTGTCCTTCTGTCTGATTATTTCAGGGAACTTGGAGTAATAATCCACACATATAATACAAAAATGTCATCTTTAAATTGAAACAAATATGTGTATATACACCTACAATAAGTAGTAAAAAAGGCATAACAGAAACTTGGGACCCTATACTGCATAAATACATTTCTCTGTTAAGACAGCAGAAAAACTATAGCCCATGTCTACGTATTTCCGATACTACTTTAGGCATCACCCAAACTTGCTAGTCTGTGCTTACTAAATTGCAACAATGTAATGCTTCAAACTGCAAAATGTTCATGCAGTCTTCCCTGTAGACGTCTCATCATTGTGTAGGCCTCGAAATACTTAAACGGCTCTAACTACCTCAAGGAGTCAGCTACACTCAACTACGTACAGTACACCACCTAGTCTATAAGCCAAACAAATGCCCCAATCTATAAAATATCCTTTTAGCATGTACATCAACAAAAACTCAATGATCTACATGCAAATCCTTAGTATGCATACTCAAAGCTAATAATTCAGCAGGCAAAACACTACATCTGGAGACCAGATCTTCTCTCCCTCTAAACCTAAGGTCCAATAACAACTTTTTTCATTCAAAGTGCAAGTAAAAATCCACCTCCTTAACTCATGACTATATTCTTGTGACACACCAGGATAATACCAACATCACCCTCCCGTTACTTACCCTGTCTGACCTCATACATACCTGGACATAGGTAAGCCCATTGCTACAATCAAGAAAATATCTTGTGTAAATAAAATTTTACATAATACTTAATAACAATTTTTACTAAATAATTCTATCCAGTATTAACTATACTTTTTACTATGCATACTTTACATACATTATCTAACGCTCACTGTTACAACAAGACAATCATATTTCAGAAAAGAGTTTCACCTTTATATTCTTCAGTTCCCCTTTTACAGTCTTCTTTTTTCTCGGGTAAATATGAAAGAAGTATACAAGTTAGCATGAATGAGTGCCACAGATTTATGTCCTTGTTTTATGATTCCTTTTCATATATTATTTTATATCTCCTTTATTAATATAACTCTGGAGTTTTTTCCCCCTGTCCTCATCTAAGAGGTTCAATGCCATGTCAGACTTTCCCTATAAATAAGAGTACATAACTAAGCAAATAAATGTGCCCACACAGCTCCATGGAATATTTGGAACTTGGTATGCAATTGTCTCTTCCTTTTGGTTGTTGTTATGCTATGAAGTGCATATCAGTACTACTGGGGGAATAACTCATTTCCACTTTTTGTTTTCATTGTTTCTTCCGTTCAGCCACTGCTCACAGCTTGTGACCATAACTAAGAAGGAAGATGTACAATGGCTTGAAAACCAGCACAGCTTGATCCAAGAACACAGCTCCCCACTCACCACTATAGATTGGTTCAATGCCTGCAAGACAGCAGCTGCTGTCCCAGTGCAGTTCTCAGTCTTGTGTTTCCACTTATCATCATTTAAAGTCCCCAGGGTTCTCCAACTCCGCCTCTAATGGTAGCTGCTTCAGGCCATATGAAAAGAACAGCTCATTCTTTTTAGGTGGCCACGGTAGCATTGTCACCTCACAGCAAGAGGTTCTCCCGTTTGATTCCCGGCTGGGCTTGGGAGTGCCTTCTGTGCGGAGTCTGCATGTCCTCCTCACGGTTGGGTAGCGTTCAAAAGACATGCATGCGTAAATGGGCGTGCTTTCATTGAAGGTTGGGCATCGAGCTGGCACCTGTAAATTTTTTTATGAAATGCTGTGGTGACCTCTTACCGGGAAAAGCTGAAAGACAAACAAAACATCAAGTCCATTGATTTGGAGCTACAGATTCTTATCCCAGATGTTCTGCTAAACTGCAAAAGCAACAATTAAAGCAGGAAAGTTGCAACACCAAGAAAACATCAACCTGGGACAGGAATGTCTCATAAAGGAACTTGAGCCGGGGGAGGGGTGGTGTAAATATTTGAGAACTGATGAAGGATCAACAACAAAACATGAACAAATGTGAACAAAACTCAGTAATGAATATTTAGAAGTGTAAAGTTAATACTAAAAACAGCATTGCCATGTAGGAGCAAAGTCCAAGTTATAAACCGATTTGCTTTTCCTGTTCTAACTTGTAGTTTTGGAGTGACTGACTGGCCCCAAAAGGTATTGGATCAGCTGGACAGGAAAGCAAAAAAAATGCTTCATGTTTATCAAATGATACATATATAAAATCAGTGTATGCCAAGATTGTATAATCCTCATTCTGAAGGATTAATGGGCCTCCTTGAAATTGATAACATATATAGATCTGCAATCGCAGGACTGCATACATATCTGCTGACTTCAGAAAACATTTTAAAACATGATGAAAACAAGACTAAGATGACTTCCCTGCTTAGTTTCTCAGAAGCATGATGGCGTAAAGTGGGAATGGAAATCAAACCAGACGTAAACAAAAATCAGGCAGCAACTGAATGTACTAGAAAACAAAAGAAAGAATATAAGAAGGATCAGATGAGAAGGCAAGAAATGTGAAAAAGGCATAAATATAGTTCCAAGTACAGAAAATTCCTGAAACAACCTCATGTCAATCAGGATCTGACATGGGAATGGTAAAGGAGAGGACAAATTAAACCAAAAGGTTAAAGGTTAATATTAGTGGACAAGAATGTACATGTTAGTTTATAAAGTCCATTAAACATGTGGGAGAAACAGACAAAAGCAGATTTTGTAAAACAGAACTGGAAACAGTTGCACACCTTGTTGCTGGTTGTGACATACTAATGGCAGAAGGCCTGTATACTGAAAGGTATAATAATGTGGCAAGAGTGTTGCACTGGGGATTGTGCAAACATTACAATATTAAAGTAGCTGAAAAGCATCAGAAACATGAGCCGCAAAGCATTATAGAGAATGATGAATATCATCTGGGATCACCCATTACCAACAGTTCAAAAATAGATGCAAGAATACCAGTTATTGTAGTCTATGAAAAGAAGACAAAAGTAGCATTGAACATTGAAATTGCTACACCCAGTGACTACAGTGTCTTACATACAGAGAGACACAAAGTCATAAAATACCAAGATTTGCAGGCAGAAATGAGGGCAATGTGGATGAAAGATACTCAGACAGTTCCAATAGTAGTAGGAGCAACGGGTCTTATAAAAAATAATTTCAATCGCGCTTAGATATGTTTCCGATACATGTAACTCAGTACGAACTGCAGAAGGAGTCATTACCAGGCACATTGCGTGTGCTGTGAAGAACATTTCTGGCTAACATCAAATACTGAAACAATACTAATTTCATGAACTTTAATCATACTTTGACTTAGGAATGGGGTCCATTCCCATCATGGTACTAGAAACCTGAAAGACTTGGAGAAATTAAACCGGATGAGACAAAAAAGACAAAATCAGCTGCAGACAAAGGAGAAGCCACTTCTAGGCTTTCAGACATGGTTCCATTAAAACATCAGCTGCATCCTGATGGTCTGTCCATAAAAAACACAAGTAAGAGTGTGAATAGGATGTACCCTTGGAAGATCCCTGTATCAACCATGAATAACTTTGACTTAATGCCAAAAATACAAGATACAGGGTTTGTTTCATTCATATATTCAAAGTCAAAATAACAGACTAGAACCCTGTGCTCTCACTGGATCTACCACAGAACATGCTGTAAACTAGGTTAGTAAACATCAATAGCCTTTCATGCAATGCAGCTAGGCTAAAGAGCTGTTCTGCAGTTCTATGGCCCAGGTAGAATCCATTTTATTCTTTCTGAAGCTGAATTTGGACTCTCTTTGTGAATCCTCTCTGCAGCACTTTTGCAGATGCTTTTCTAGAGAAGCCAGCGCATGAATGTCTCTCTGTCTCCTTCGCTCTCTCTCTCTCTCTCTCTATATATATATATATATATATATGTATATATATATATTTATATATATATATATATATAAATATATATACATGTGTATAGTTAGTTGAAGTTTACCCTGTGTTCTCTATCTCAGAGATGGGAAATACAACTGTACTTTGACAGTTCAGAGGTACTGCCCCTGCCTTCTGTGCAACAATGAAGAAGCACATTAGTCACACAAACATGTCCAGAGCTTTCAACTTCTTAGACTAAATTTCATGTTTACTGCCCAGATCCATAGTGCAGAGAGATGAATTTCTCACTATGACCCAGATGACTCAAGAGCAGTTAGCAACTTAGATACTGGAGGTGTCAAGTAGGGAGGATGACAGTGAATAGCTGACACTGGCTACCTCTTCCTGGGAAAACACTGGCAGTCTGGATAGCTGCAACACCAGTACCGACTGGAGAAAAGCGTTCATGGTATGAAAAAATAATTGGGACTTTCCTTTACCCTGATAACTCACATTCCCATGGTATCTTCATAGGTCCCATGTAGGAAAATGCATGCCCACAGCAGAAGACATTTTAGACTCTCACATTTGCAAGCATTAGCAGAAGCCACAAAGTGGGAGGGGGTTATCCTTAAAACAGAACCCCCTAATGTCTCCTTAGATAATGGTCTCCCATGACTGGGTCTTGTCCCACTGGGAAACAAATGGGCCGGTTAATTACAAGAGGACTAATGCTTCCAGGCAGTAAAGGGAGCAGAAAGACACAAGCAAATGTGTCATTTCATCTTGTAGCCTTATTCATATGGGGGTCTCTGAGCACTACAGTAATCAGTTATAGTGAGATCCAGTATTGTGGATTTTACAAATGAGCTTTGAGTTCAATGTTTAAACAGCAAATTAAGAAACTCAAAAACTGCAAGCATGCAAACTCACTTTTACATTTTTAAAGCACTTATTGGAGGCAGGCCCCTTTGCACCTCCAGAAGGATGGCTGCATCTTCATTTTTTGTTGGGGACATGAACCATGCACCCCCAGCATCGGGGGTGATACCTTCCACACCACTAACAGGTGCTGCAGACTGACAATTATTGGGGTGGGGAATATGCTCCTTTTTTGTGGATTGTACAATCTGGTAGTTAATATGTATAATTAGTAAAAATGCAGGGAGTGTGCCCCATACAAAAACTATGTGTTTACTATTTTATTTTTGCAGTTTTTGTTGCATGCTGTGATGGTATGCCTCGCATTTGTGTAGCGGCCTATCAACATTTGCATTGTTGAACTTTTGCTATTGACATTACTAATGGTGACATTTGGGCTTTTTGATTTATGTTAGTAGACATGCACACACACACACACACACACATATATATATATATATATATAGAGAGAGAGAGAGAGAGAGAGATGTAGATCTATCTACCTCTCTATTTATCTCTGTCTCTCTCTCTTTATTTTATATTTACTTATTTATTTATTTATTTACATTTGTTGACTGGGAGAGTCCAACTGAACGTGGGTCCATTTTCAGCGGAGGCCCGGGGAGAAAAGCTCCACAGTTAAAATATACAGACAGTAAATAACAATTAACAATTTGATCAACATAGCAATTAAAAATTACAAACATAGTTACAGATGAAGAACATAGTACATCAGTAGAAAACTAGAATCTTTATCATCTGCAAAGTACGTAACAGACAATAACAATTATTACAATAAGAAGTTCCTGCTGTATAATAAGTAGTTAGTCTTATGAGCATCCGAGCTTGCTATAATCAAGGTATTTAATGGGGTGGAAAGAAAGGTAGTGGGTGGATGGGGTGGGTGATATTAGAGGAAGAGTTGCAAGGGCATAGCCAGCATGTTTTTAGGTGCGCTTTTAGTAAAGTTTTGAAGTGGGTGCATGATGGTACAGAGGTAATTGCGGGTGGGAGGGAGTTCCATAATTTGGCTATGGCGCAAGAGAATAGTGCTTCTCCAGCAGAGTTATTGGCTTTAGTGACCTGTAAGTGATTTTTGTTGCTGGATCTTAGTGGTCTTGTGGTGCGATAGGGTTGGAGTAGATTCTGGAGGAATGGGACTTTTAGTGAATGGTTTATTAGTTTGTGGGTGAGTGCGAGTTGATACCATTGAAGGAGGTGAGGGAGTTCGAGCCAGCCCAGTTCTGCAATTGAGAGACAGTGGTGACTACGGTAGGATGCCACTGTGGTGAATTTGGCAATTTTGTTGTAGCAGGTCTTGAGCTTGTTTAGATCGCATTGCCTTAGGTTGGTATATATTGGAGAGGCATAAAGTAGGGTGGAGATAAGGTGGGAATTTGCTATTGAAATCTTTGCTGCTTTGATGAGAAGTTGCTTATTTCCTTATAACGCTAGTTTTTTGTGGACTTTTTTTATGGTCATGGATATGTAAATGCCAAATTTTAGTTTATTGTCTATTTCCACTCCTAGCAATTTGGTGTCTTCTGTTGGGTGTATAGTGGGGTTGTGTTTTGCTGTGATGTTAAAGTGAGAGTTATTTTGAGTATGTTTGGTGGGTTGGAAGATGAGTAGTTTAGTTTTGTTTGGGTTGAGTATTAATTGGGCATCGGATAACCAAGTTTCAACAGAGGAAAAGGCTTCCTGTCTGACTTTTTGCAGTTTGGGTAGGGACTGGGCTGAGCAGATGATGACTGAGTCATCTGCGTATTGTATGAGTGTGCCATGTTTGGTGGCAGAGGCTAGATTATTGTTGAAAATAGAGAAGAGTGTGGGTCCAAGGATGGATCCTTGGGGAACCCCTATAGAGACAGGTAGTTGGGGAGATATATCATTCTGTCATACAACGGATTGTTGGTGGTCAGATAGGTAACTCTGAAACCAGTTGGTGGCTGATTGAGAAAAGGATAGGTTATTGAGGAAAGAGATGAGTCGTTTGTGTGGAACCATGTTGAATGCTTTAGATAGGTCTAGGAAAGTAGCAGAGGAGAGATAGCCATTGTTTTTATGCTGAAGGATAGTGTTAGTAAAGGAGAGTAACGCAGTGGTGGTGCTACGGTTTGGTCGGAAACCATGTTGAGTACTGGAAAGGAGGTTGCTAGTAAGGAGGTAGTCTGAGACCTGAGAGTGAATGCATCTCTCTAGTATTTTGGAGAGTGGAGAGAGAATAGCTATAGGGTGGTAACTGGTTAGTTCTGTGGAGGGGCCACTTTTCTGGAGGGGAATTATATGTGATACTTTCCATAGTGTGGGAACATAACTTTCTGACAGAGATCGGTTAATCAAGATGGATACTGGGTAGGCCAGAGCATCAGCTGTAATTTGTAGGTATTCACTTGAGAAGTTGTTTGCTGCTAATTTGGTAGGCTTAAGTTTAGTTAAGAGTTTTTTTATGTTGGAGGTAGGAACAGGTGAAAAAGAGAAGACAGTGGGGAGATTACTAGTTGAAGGTGTGGGTTGGAGGGGAGGGGGTTATGTTGTCTAGCTAGTGATAGTATGGTTTGTGTGAAGTGTGTGTTGAATGAGGCAGCAATATTTTCAGAGGAGTGAGGGATGTTAGGAGGAGGGGTACTGACTTTACCTGGGTGGAGGATGGAGTTTATGGAGAACCAGAATTGTTTGGGGTTGTGTTGGGAGGAGTCTAGGGCAGACTGGTAGTATTGGAATTTAAGTTTTTATTAGCTTTTTGACTCTATTGCATAGTTCTAGGAATTTCTGTCTAGTTGAGGGGGTTTTGGTTTTGCACCAGTGCTCCCAGGCTTTATCCCTGTTTTTCATTTCTGACTTAGTGGTTTTCTGTAGCCATGGGGAGGGTTATGCTTTGGTTCTGGAAAGTCTTATGGGGGTGTGGTAATTAAGGATGCTCAGGAAGGTAGTATTAAAAAATTCAACTGCATCATCAAGACTGAGGTACTTTAGAGGATGCCAGTTACATTCTTTGAGGAATGAGATAAATGTTTTTATATATATATATATATATATATATATATATATATATATATATATATATATTTATATATATATATATATATATATATATATATATATATATATATATACAGAGTAGGAGAAATACTCTGTGAGACCTCAGCCTTGCACATTGTATATATATTCTCCCACATTCAGTGTAATAGTCTCATAATTCTCAAGATCATAATTGCAGTCCTTGTAATTGCAGTTTGGAATACAATTCTTGCTGTCTGGGAGACATGCCAAATAAGCCAAAGTGTTCTTAATAATGCCCCTTCAGCCTTCAAGCAATCTATACCATAATTGTCATCACTTCTCATTAATTGCTAGCACAGCATGAGTTTGGGGGTCCCACCACTCCCTCATGATATGATGAGTAATTTGCAATAAATTCGTTGAGATTACACAATAGTATTTCTCTGTAGTTTCCCCCGTGGTTTGTTATAACAGAGGCAAGTCAGGTGATTACCTGGGACTCATTGATCTGGGGTGAGACCATGGCCATTCAAGAAAAAAATAAGCTAGTGTATGTGCTTAACATAATATATGGTCAATTACTTAAAGACTAAATATTTTAAACCTCCTAAATGATAGAGACCATTTGTATTTACCTTTAAATACTTGAGGTGCCTACATCTGCACATGTGCAGTATAGGCCAATGAAGATATTTAGCTGGAAACCTCTATATTCTTTTAAGTAATTAAATGTTTATTTACTTAAAAAAAATAAACATTAGCAACCACAGCAGCACTATTTAAAGAGCTACAGCCTTCTGTTCATTGCCTTTCCATGATTAATTGGGGCAGCAGTGAGTTAAAATCTCACATGTGCTAAAACATGTATTTGGATAACTGCAGGCATTAGTAGATTGCCACTTTGAAGGTTAGACTTTTTTTAAAAACATGCTGGCAAGCAACCAGAATTTTTGAGGAGGCTAACTGTACTATGGATGAGTGTAACTTACCCTCTTGATTTGTTCAGTTTAATTCCTGGCATTAAATGCTAATGTGCATTTGTGTAAAATAAATTGTGATATGTATTCTCTCTTTTTTTGGGGGGGGTTACTAGCTGTGCTAACAATGAAAACAACTTGCCTTCTTTATTTTTTCAGTTGAAAGCCTTGTACTAAGGGATAGTATGCATTTGTGTGAAAAATGAATATTTACACTTTTTGTAATATACTGGCTGGTATCCAGATGTGGAAGGGGGACTGACTGTCTATAAAGTCTGACTTGTTGGGTTTAGTGTGCATTTGTGTGAAAAAAAAAGTCAAATATTTATTTTCTATTTCTGGTGGTCTAGCAGTGCCATACTGTGCTGTTGAGGAAAGTAACTTACCTGCTTCATTTGCTCAGTTTAAAGTCTGGTATTGAGGCTAGCATGCATTTATATAAAATAAATCAGAATATCTGTTGTCTGCTTCTTGGAGGATGTCTAGCTAAGCTATGGATAAAAGCAACTAGGCCTATTCATTTTCTCAGTTTGAGCATGCTATTGAGAGCTAGTGTGCATTTGTGTGAAATAAATTGCAATATTTATTGTATTTAATATGCTGGCAAGCAACCAGATGTATGTTAGCTGTACTGAGTATGAAAACAAGTTGTCCTTTTCATTTATTCAGATAAAGGCATTAAGGGCTAGTGTACATTTCTGTTATATAGATTGGAATATTTGTTCTCTCTTTTTTAATGCACTGGCAAGTAACTGGATTAAGAGCTAGCTGTGCTGTGGAAGAAAGCAAGTTGTCCTCTTTATTTGTTCAGCTTGAATATGACATCAAGAGCTAATATGCATGTGTGTGTGAAATAAGCATGAATAATTATTCTCTGTATTTGGGGGATGACTAATTGTACTTAAGGAAAAAAGATTGTGTGCTCTTTGCTTTAGTTAAAGGCTGACACTAAAGATTAGAGTGTGTTTGTGTCAAATAAACTGGAATATTTATTCTTTTTTAATATGCTGGCAGGCAATCAGATTGGGGGGGGGCTAGCTGTGCTGTGGATGACTTAATTTGCTTAGTTTAAAGTCTGACATTTAGGACTAGTATGTGTTTGTGTAAAATTAATTGGAATATTTATTCTTTTTTAATATGCTGGCAGGCAATCAGACTGGGGGGGGGGCTAGTTGTACTGTAGATGAGAATAACTTATCCTCTTCATTTGCTCAGCCTAAAGTCTGGCATTGAGGGCTACTATGCATTTTTGTGAAATAAATTGGACTATTTATTCCCTGTGGGGGGTAGCTGAGCTATGCATGAAAGCAAGTTGCCCTCTTCGTTTGCTCAGTTTAATGCCTGCATTAAGGGCTAGTGTAAATTTGTGTGAAATAAATTGGAACAGTTATTATTTTTAATATGCTGGCAGGCAATCAGGTTGGGGCCACAAGCTATGTTGTGGATGAAATAAACTTGTCTCTCAATTTTCTCTGTTTAAAGTCTAGCATTAAGGGTTAGAGTTAAGTCAATCAAGCCTGCAACACCTTTTTGTATATTTCCAGTTCACACCCATAGCTCCTTATGGCATCCAGATCTTTTTTTTAGGCCTGGCTTCAATTACTAAGTAACTTACTAGATAATAGGCAATATTAGAAAATACAAGGCTGTCTTAACAAAATGAAATTAAGACTGTTAATTTAGGATGTCGGGCAGTACTGAAATTAATCACTAATCATTTATTATTCTTATTTTCATATTTATGTTCAATATTTTTATAACTGAGAGCCCTACATGTTATTGAGGGTTATGGAGTAATATGACATAGTGGGAGACAGGAACATTCATTGTCAGTGTCCATTTATATCATGTTCTACCTGATATATTGTTAGTTGTTTGTTAGTAATTATAAAAATAAACAATATTTCCATATGTACTTAATACTTCAAAAAACAAGTGATTTACAAACTGTTGCATGAGAACAGATGAAATTTTAGATGTTGAAGAAAAAACAGTGTTTTCAAAATTGCACTGTAAGTTGCACATCTTGAGAAATATTCAGAGTTATTTATATTGTTAATTATACAATTAAGCATATACTTTCACATTTCTGCAAGTAGATCAATAAACAAGCATTCACAGAGGAATTTTTGTCATGTGAAAGCTTATGTATTGTTAACAAAAATGTGCTAACAATATATGTCTAGGTTATAACATTTCCAAGATATGACACATTGTGAAAGTTTAGCAAAAAATATAATTGTGGATTTATGTGCATTATAATATATTATAGCATTTATGGAAAAACTATGAATACACTGGTTATTATCATTATAAAGAATACTTCTTACTGATAACACTGCCATTTGTTCAGTTTTAATAGCTTTCATTGTTTACAACATATTTACTTTTGCTTATCTTATCTTTTTTTAAGTTTAGTTTTCAGAAAATGCTCTGGAATGCAACATGCATGTAGGCTACTGGAGGTGTGACATTTCACACCACTTAGGTGTTAATGATTTAACTGGTATTAAATGAATTGGAATATTTGCTGACTGACCAATCTTTTTGTGACACAGATTTGAAATTGTCCTGATTTTGCAGAATGTCCTTATATTTGACTAATATTTTTGGTCTGAAACTTTTCTTGCTTTTTGCCCACCTTACAGTCTGGCTTTACAGGGCTAGTGCACATTTATATGAAGTAAGCTAGAATATTTACTCTTTTGGTGATGTTTATGTAACATCAAGTTGAAACTGTTCCTAATTTTGCAGAATGTCCTAGGCTTTGTTTCATATTTTAGTGTGTCTCTCAAAATGTGTTGTTTTTCTGCCAAATGGGGATATAACTGCTGAGCATGGGTTCATAGGTTCATAGGTAAGTACTGGGATAGCTGAACCTGTAGGACATTTTAAGCTTATTGATTTATCCTTTCAAAAGTGAGAATCAAAACCTTTATCTTGTGACTGTCAGATAAACACCTTAACCATTATGTCAACCTTCTAACCCTCTGTCTGTGGATGAGAATTGCTTACCTTGCTGTCATGATCAAGTAAAACAGCCATCATTCTGACTAGTGTGCATCACTGCAAAGCAGGTTGAAATAGTTTACTGTGCCCATATTTTTATGTCAAATAGACATATGAAGTATTGTTCGCCTTCCAAAAAAATTGGGGTTGGTGCCCATGACCTGAATATGACCCATGAACCAAATTACTCTTAATTCAGTATTGGGTCTTCCCCAAATCCTCTCTTGACCAAGCTTTTGAATTGGCAACTGTAGCTACTGCAGTATTCTTAGCCTGTCAGTCAATATTCTTCTCCTGAATCTATAGAGCCCACTATAGGCAGTACCAAGAAGTAATTTTCCTCAGTCTGACATTATCCCTCATTGCTGGCATCTATCAATATGACTTAAGGTTACTAAATGACATTATGACTTATGACAGGCAACAGATATTATCTGGGCCCAGGTTATTGCTGTTTCTTTAACTCATTACAGGCTAATGATGCTTATAGGTGTTTCCGCAGTTACATCCTACAGATGCCTCTAGGCATCAAGTATTGCTTGTTCATATTTTCAGTAATACTTCTAAAACTGTGCTACATTCAAGGTATTAGAAGATTTCATCAGAAAGGTTACACAATGACAAATACAACTGTATTGATGTTTGACTTCTGTATAGTACAGGTAAAGAGATATTGAATATTTTATATATAATTTATTTGTAGTTTAATAATTTTCACATTTCCCTAAATACTTCAACAATCAAATCACACAGACAGAACTGCTTAGCCTCATATGGATGTTCACAGCTGTTTGAATAAAATGCTGATGGCAGTATGCATATTACTTGAATAGTTCTTGAGATATCATAAGCTGCTTATACAACATTACAAAATTAATATTTACTGTGGTTTTGTGGCTTAATAGCTACTGGGATATCATAAGCTGTTTATGCAATATTACAAAATTCATATTTACTATGGTTTTGTGGCTTATAAAATCAAGTTTAAGACATAGTATTGAATGATTGAAGCCATTGTAAAGTTTACTTTGTGCTGAACAAGTTGCCATCTACAGTTTAAAATAATAGGGCCTATGTCACATAATCGAACTTCCAAAATTTTGAACACCATATGTTTGAACTTGGAAGTTCGAAATGTGATAAAATCGAAACCTCAGAACAGCAAATTTTTTCCCAGGGAAAAAATTTGCTGTTTCGAAAAACACACACACACACAACACAAGCACACCAAAAACCTAATAAACCTACACTAAAACTTACATACACAACTATCTATGCACTAACCTTAACCCAAACCCTAACCCTAAGGTCCGTCACTATTGCACACTTACCTTACCCGCACCTTAACCTAAAGTCTGTCACTATCACACACTTACCTTACCCGCACCCTAACCCTAAAGTCCGTCACTATCGTACACTTACCTTACCCGCACCCTAACCCCAACGTCCATCACGCTCGACACTTACCTTAGCCCGTTCTGTAACTTTCGCACCACAGTGGAGAAAATGTCAAAGCCGCAGAAACAGCCAACTGAATTCTTTCCCTGGGAAAGAAGTCATATTTCTGCGGCTTCAACATTTTCAATTTTCGAACTCCCCCGTTCGAACTTCTGGTGTTCGAACATCTGGAAGGTCGATTAAATGACATAGACCCAAATAATACTTATGGTTCTAGAGATTTGAATATTTGTTTGAATTATGAGATGATAACTTCATTTTTAAGGGCTCGAGCCATGTTTATTGGAAGTTAGAGTACAAACTCAAAAGCGTTCCGCGGGAGGGAAGGAGTTCATAATTCAGGTCTTGGTCATAGTATTTTCAAAGCCAGGCGTCTAACTCATCTCAGGTAGACGTCTCCAACTGACATTCCCTAGACACATTCAATGCACATTTATTTCCCCAGGTCTATCTGGCCAACGTTGTCTAGTTATTACAACTTATCATGATGTACCCTTGTCTTCGTCTAAGTGTCTAGGATGTTTATCAACAGGTATAATGACATGCTCACAAGGCTGAATATGATTCTTCAGCCCAAGGTGATCTGGTATCATTTATACATATGAGTGCCCTTCTTTTTGAAAGTAGTATGTCATATGAACAATCCATGACGTTTACAGGAAATTGGTAACAGTAAAAGAAATACAGATCCAGATATTAAAAACTACAATTATCAGTGGAACAGGCAGTGGTGTGTGTGTTACACTGGATTGCCTTACAGATGGCTGATATGTAATTGCCCCCCAAAGTTATGTTCTCTGGATCACCTTTCTTAATATTTGAATGGTCAGCAATGTATATCACACTGGATTGTTATACATGTGATCACCATGTAAGTGATCTCTGAAGATAACAATTAAATAAACGTTAACGCTTTCCACTGGCTTACAATTTTAGTCCAACACTATACAGCTTATGAAAAACACACACATTTTGGTCATATCGTAGCATTCAAATATAATTTTCATTCACTACTCAGAATAGCACAATGAAATGGTGCCTCAGCAATATATTTTCTTTTTGTTCTAAAACTTTCAACCTCATTATCCATTTTTATAATCATCTAGTCACATGCAGCAGTCACAAGAAAATATGTAAAACATGATAAAATTCACAATAAATATCTCATGAATAATTCATTATTAAGTCCCTTTAGTAATAAAGTATTATATTTAAAAATAAACCAAACCACTTTCTATAATATAATTTCTGAAATAGTAAATAAATAATCATTCATACACACATACAAAAAGAAAAATAATAAACAAATTACTTCTAAACATGTTCTTTTTCAAAAAGTATGGTAACAAGGCTCTTTGGCATTTCATTATATATGTCCATGAGATGTTCTAATATTTGTTGCTCACTGAACACGTGGTTTGATATATATGATATGTTACAGGGACATTTCAACAATAAACTACCTCTAGAAATGCTATTTTATGCAATATGGAATGCATTATAAATTTAGAAACAAACTAAGCCATTAAGAAATTCTAAGACTTTATCCAACTCACTTTTATTGACAGCTTACTACATTAAAACATCATTAATAAAATGACAATCATACTTACTTCTACAGAATATTGTTTTTCCAGTAAGACCTAAATTCATTAACATAGTTAGAGGCCATCTCTGCCCCAAAAGGTATGCTTCAGACTTGATGCAAATATTGATACTGCAATGCAAAATAATTATATTCAAGCAACTCCTCCAATAAACCCCCGCAAAATCTAATTCTTTACATTGCATGTTAGATGCATTAAACAACATAAAACTGAACGATTCATCCCAAAGCAATTTCATAATATTGAAAACAAAGATTTTACATTAATGTTTAGTCCCTTGATCTTATTGTAAGAGGTGAATGTGCCAAGTATAGTTGTTTGCACTGAGCTATAAATTATTTATTTTAAGGAATAGACAGCTGATGTCCCATAGGTACCAGCATTTAAACTGCATAACAGAGCTGTCTGTATATGTACCAGCATTTAACCTGCATGACAGAGCTGTCTCCAGAGGTACCAGCATTTAAACTGCATGACAGAGCTGTCTCCATAGGTACCAGCATTTAAACTGCATGAGAGAGCTGTCTCCATAGGTACCAGAATTTAAACTGCATGAGAGAGCTGTCTCCATAGGTACCAGCATTTAAACGGGTCTATATCAGAAGATCAAAGCTTCAAAACTTCAAATCTGATATGGTCGACACCATATGATCTAAGTCTTGAAACTTTGAATCTTTTAACGTAGATCTCCGTACAGCATGGAAAGGGAAGACTTCCCTTTTTTGCACTGTAGTGCGATCTCAGAGTTGGTATATTCAAGTAGCAGGGGGTGTGGTGGACACAACCCCCCATGTGGTGGGTGCACGGGGGGCTTGGACCCCTGCTTAGAGCATTTAAATGGTTTGTTTTTGTAAGTTGTTGTTTTTTTATTACATTTTCAATGTTTCAAGACTTCGATTATATGGTGTCGACCATATCAGATTCGAAGTTTTGAAATTTCAATCATGTAATACAGATCCCATTTAAACTGCATGAGAGAGCTGTTTCCATATGTACCAGCATTCAAACTGCATGAGAGAGCTGTCTCCATAGATACCAGCATTTAAACTACATAAGAGAGCTTTCTCCATAGCTACCAGCATTTAAAGCACATGTGAGAGCTGTCTGCATAGGTGCCAGCATTTAAAACTGTGAGAGAGCTGTCTCTATAGGTACCAGGTATTATTTTCTCTGATAGTAGCACTACCTTTAGTACTTATTAGTAACTCTTTACTGTAATACTTGTACATAGTTGTACTTTACAATAGTAATTGATGATGCAAACTAATTGTCTTTCACTGAGAGTCATCTGTTTGACCTCTTTAAGAAAAAATACAAGGCTAACTGCCCTGAAGGGCCATTTTAAGCTTAGCCAATCACCCAAGATTAGAATCAAACCATGTACCTTGTGTTTACAAGATGAAGACCTTAACCATTACGCCAAGTCTTATGGGATAGTATCTAAACACAAATTGCCATAGCAGTGTTCAATCCTTCCTTTTTCCATCTGTGGAGCATCACAAACGTACACTTCCTCCTAAAAGTGACTAGATCAGTAATATATGTATTATTCTGTCTATAATTTGACTTTTGCAATGTTATGGACCTGGTGATGCCTGGATCTGCATTTTGCTGTCTTCAGTTAGTGCAGAATGACATTACCAAGTCGGGGGACCCTAACCTCATCTTACATTACTTCTGTACTGAGTGGTCTGCACTGGCTACCAGTTCTGTATCAGATCAGGTAGTGGTATTTGTTTACCATGTGCTACAAAATTAATATCATGCCTACTTAAATTACCTGAGTAAGCTCTACCACTCAGCAAGGACTCTGTGCTTCACCACTGTGGGGTTGTCAGATGTTTCTAGGACTTATCTGACTTTGGCTGAGCATTGTACTGTGGGACTCTGTATTTCAGTGAACTCAGGACTGATCCACTGAGATGACCTTCAGAGATCTGTTGAGGTCTCATGGATTGTCTCAAGCATGCAGTGATACTTGCACTTTTATCCTGGGGATGTAGCTGTACCTGTTAATTCATTTATAATTTTCACACAAATTGACACTATTCTATAGGGGGAAATGAAATTTAAATTGACTGATTGATTGTTCAGCTGATTGATGGACTGATGGGTGTTTAGTCAGTTGCTGGAATATTTTGTATGGAATGTGAATTCAGTGAACTACTAGTTTCTGACGGTTCAGATACTGCTGCTGTGGAACAGACTCCCCATCCACATAAAACTAAGTTTGTCTCTGTCCATATTCAAGCGCAATTTAAATCTATGGATGAAAATTTGAAAATGTACCACAGGACTGCCCCCTGTACTACTATTGTCAGCTCCAAAATACTTTATCACATGCATGGGTTCTCTCATAATATCAAAGGTGTGATTCCAGTTATTCTCATTAGGGGTGATATATAATTATCAACCATCAGATGGGTAAGGTCAATCTATAACCAAATGGGATATGTTATTTTGAGCACAACAGGAGAAATGGGTTAGGTTTAAAATGGCCTACAAGGGCATCTAGCCTAGTATTTGCCTATCAACCTATGAAGTTGCAGTTTGGTAGACACAGATGTGCAATCTGCATAGTACAGTTTTTAAAAAGAGATATGTAATCTGCATAGTACAGTTTGGTAGATACACATGTGTAGTCTACATAGTACAGTTTGTTAGCTACAGATGTGTAATCTGCATTGTGCAGTTTGCTAGATGCAGATGTGTAGTCTGCATACTACAGTTTGGTAGATACAGATATGTAATCAGATTAGTACAGTTTGGTAGACACAGATGTTGGTAGATAAAGATGTGTAATCTGTGTAGTACAGTTTAATAGATACAGATGTGTAATCTGCATAGTATAGTTTGTTAGATGCAGATGTGTAATCTACATAGTACAGTTTGGTAGATACAGATGTTTAGTCTGCATAGTACAGTTTGTTAGATACAGCTGTGTAATCTGCATAGTACAGTTTGGTAGATACAGATGTATAGTCTGCATAGTACAGTTTGGTAGATACAGATGTGTAGTCTGCATAGTACAGTTTGGTAGATACAGATGTGTAATCTGCATAGTACAGTTTGGTAGATACAGATGTATAATCTGCATAGTAGAGTTTGGTAGATACAGATATGTAATCAGATTAGTACAGTTTGGTAGATACAGATGTGTAAACTTCACAGTATAGTTTGGTAGATACAGATGTATAATCTGTATAGTATAGTTTGGTAGATACAAATGTGTAATCTGCATAGTGCAGTCTGTTAGACACAGATGTGTAATCTGCATAGTACAGTATGATAGATACGGATTTATAATTTGTGTAGTACAGTTTGGTAGATACAAATGTGTAACCTGCATATTACAGTTTGGTCAAAATAATTGTATAATCTGCATAGTACAGTTTGGTAGATATAGATGTGTAATCTATATAGTACAGTTTGGTAGATACAGATGTGTAATCTGTGTATTACAGTTTGGTAGATACAGATATGTAATCTGAGTAGTACAGTTTGGTAGATACAGTAATCAGATTAGTACAGTTTGGTAGCAGATGTGTAATCTGCGTAGTACAGTTTGGTAGATACAGATGTGTAATCTGCATAGCACAATTTGGGAGATACAGATGTGTAATCTGAGTAGTACTGTTTGGTAGATACAAATGTGTAACCTGCGTATTACAATTTGGTCAATACAGATGTATAATCTGCATAGTACAGTTTGGTAGATATAGATGTGTAATCTATGTAGTACAGTTTGGTAGATACAATGTGTAATCTGCATATTACAGTTTGGTAGATACAGATATATAATCTGAGTAGTACAGTTTGGTAGACACAGTAATCAGATTAGTACAGTTTGGTAGCAGATGTGTAATCTGCATAGTACAGTTTGGTAGATACAGATGTGTCATCTGTGTAGTGCAGTTTGGTAGATATAGATGTGTAACCTGAGTACAGTTTGGTGGATACAGATGTGCAATCTGAATAGTACAGTTTGGTAGATATAGATGTGTAATCTGTGTAGTACAGTTTGGTAGATATAGATGTGTAATCTACGTAGTACAGTTTGGTAGATACAGATGTGTAATCTGTGTAGTACAGTTTGGTAGATACAGATGTGTAATCTGTGTAGTACAGTTTGGTAGATACAGATGTGTAATCTGAGAAGTACAGTTTGGTAGATACAGATGTGTCATCTGTGTAGTACAGTTTGGTAGATACAGATGTGTAACCTGACAAGTGCAGTTTGGTGGATACAGATGTGTAATCTGTGTAGTACAGTTTGGTAGATATAGGTTCATGGGTTCATAGGTTCATAGGTTCATACTAGGCTATCTGCCCTAGGGCATTTATAAGCCTATCCAGAGTGTGTTTGGCTTTCGCCACCCATTTTAAATTAATTTTGCTATGCCCTTTTTCGAGGTTAGTATACTGTGCCTCTGTCTAACAGTGACACAGAAGTGATACCCGGGGTAAACCTACGATCTCCCATCCACTCATCAAGATTCCTCTTGAAGAGAGTCAATGAGGAACTCTGCCTAACCTGGACTGGGATTTTATTCCAGAGTGAAGGGAGCCTCTGGGTTATGAATCTGTCCCTCCAGCACGTCCTATTTATTTCAGTGCTAAGGTTCAAGTCTCTCGAGCGCGTAGCTCGATGGGATTTGGATTTTCTGAGGTGCAGCATGTCCATTAATTCGGGTTGGACATGGCTTTATATGTCAGGCACAGATCGCCTCTGAACAGGCGGTATGTCACTGAGTAGAGCTGGAGTTTCTTTAACCGGGCAGCATATGGCATCTGTTTGAGCCCTTTGATCCTCTTGGTGAGGTACTTTTGGGGTCTTTCCAGTTGCTGCAGGTGTCTGGTAAGGTACATCCCAAAAGGGGCATTGTACTCAATTATGGGCCTGATGAGGGATGAGTAAAGAGGCACGATGACCTCCCCTGATCTAGATGTGAATCCCTTCATGATTAGGTGGGCTATATAAAATGTTTTTCTAACCACTTTGGCCACGTGGTTGTCAAATGAGAGATTGCTATCAACTTGGGTCCCCAGGTCCCTAATTACTTCTTCTGTACTTAATGGATTACCACCTATGTGGTAATTTGTGGGCACTTTGTTTTTGCCAAAGGGATGACTATACACTTTTTGGCATTTAGCTTGAGGCCATGGCTCTGGCACCAGTTGTCTGTTTCTATGAGGCCCTTTTGGAGGATGCTTGTGTCGGCTGGAGAGTCGATTATGGCGCCCAGTTTGCAGTCATCTGCGAACTTGGTCAGCCACAGTCCTTCCGTGTTTGCCTGTACCTCCGAGAAATATATACCGAACAAAAGAGGTCCCAGGACTGAGCATTGTGGGATGCCACTTGTAACTGGTTTGGAGTCTGACATGGCTCCAGCAATTCTAACCATGTGGGTTCTGTCCTTGAGCCAGTTTGCAACCCATTTAGTGACATAGGGGTTTATATTTAAGCTGGTGAGCTTATCTATAATGCCCGAGTGGGGTATTGTATCGAAGGCTTTTGCAAGGTCCAGGTAGGCTGTGTGGACCACCTTCCCCTTGTCAATGGCCTTGGTGACTGTTTCAAAGAAATCAACCAGGTTTAAGAGGCAGGATCTGCCCTTAACAAAGCCGAACTGGGCAGGATCCAGTGTCTGTAGGTCCCCAATATCTTTATGTATGAGGTCCAAGATGATCCTTTCCATAGCTTTGCAGACCAAGCTAGTCAGGCATATGGGGCGATAGTTTCCAGGATCTGTTGAGGCACCACCTTTGTGGAGAGGGACCACTGTTGCTGTACGCCACTCTTTGGGTACATATCCTGTAGTAAGGCTGAGATTGAACAGTAGTTTTATGTTTGGGTTTAGCTCTTCTTGGAGTTCATGTAGGATGCAGCCCGAGACACCGTCTGGTCCCATTGATGCTGTGTTTTTTGCTTTGGAGAGGGCAGCTCTTACCTGAGCATCTGAGATGTCAGGGGGGCAGCACTCTGCTGGGATAGATATTTGCCCTTTTGGTGGGGAGGGGGGGGACAAGTTTGCGCTGTACCTGTCAGTTAGGATGTTGGCAATGTCTGTGGGTTCTGTGTATTTTTTGTCATTTTGGACTAATTCTGAGCATATCTGGGAATTCCCACCCAGGTTCCTAACATAACTAAAGAAAGCCTTGTGATTATCCTTAGTGTCCTGTGCAATTTTTCTCTCAAAGCTGGCCTTAGACGATTTTATGAGTGCCCATAGTATTTTGCTAATACTGATCAGAGATGCCTTCCCTTTTTGGGATTTTGCTCTATCATGTAGTAGCTTCCTCCTTCTATTGTATAGTTTGTTTATGGCTGGGGTCCACCAGACAGGACGCCTGCCTTTGGAGGATTGGGTCTTGGTTTTATTTGGGATTGCATGATCCACGCATTCCTGAAGGTGTTCATAGAATGCGTTTATAAAGGATTCTGCGGTCTGGGCCGTATTTTCCACAGGCCCGGGGGCTTTGAAGGATTCCACCTCAGTTTTGAGGAGTGTGAAATTTGCTTTAGAGAAGTTTTTCACTGTGGTTTTCAGGGAAGGGGCTGGAGTCAGGATGTGAATATCCAGTGAGATTAGTTTATGGTCTGATCTTACCAGTGAGGGATACAGTTCTGGTCTGGAGCATAGAGTCCCCATGTTGGTGATGATCAGGTCCAGTATGTTTTCCCCTCTTGTGGGAGTGGTAAAAAGTTGTTCCATAGCATTTGAATTTATAAATTCTAGGAACCTTTGGGCTAGGGTGTTGGAGCTAGAGTAATGCTCTCAGTCTATGTTTGGGTAGTTGAAGTCGCCCAATATAATGGTATTTGGAGAGACCTTCATATTTTCCAGTGTTCTCAGGAAGGCCGAGTGGGGTTCCTGGGTTTGGGAGGGTGGTCTGTAGCAGGCTATAAACTGGAAGGCAGTTTTACCCACTGTTAGTTGCACATGGATAGTCTCTGATGCTTCGTGCTGTGCCACCAACCTGGAGGTGTGGGTATCTTTGACGAATATTGATACTCCCCCTCCTTTTGTGGTTCAGTCCAAGTTTTGGGGCCGAAAAGCATGGTATGAGGTATAACCTGGTAGTGCTGGAGTGCTCTCGGGAGCCTTGAACCAGGTTTCTGTTACTGCACAGATATTGATGTTCTCCATGCTAAGGAGAGTTTTGAGTGCGTGCATCTTGAGGTTTAGACTTCTGGCATTGAGTAGCATTACTCTTAGTTTCTTATCCCTTGTGATACCCATGAAGATGGGTTTGTCTTTTGAGCCTTGCCTAAAAAAGGCACTATGGGGGTAGCAAGAGCCTTTGCCAATATCTGAAAGCCCAGGGGTGACAGGTGCAAGCCGTCCCTAGCAAAGCATCGTGGCTTGTCGACCATGTCATCCCAGGCTGACAGGCATTGGATCCCCTTTGAATGACACCAATACTTAAGCCAATTTTTGAAATTGATCATCTTGTATTCATATTGTGGCATCATTCGTGGTGAGGGTAAGATGCTACTCAAGGTCAGGGTCATACCGGCCTGGGCTACATGCTCAGAGATCTCCTCTATATCTCTTTTCATGTAGTCCAGGGAGGTACATCTCAGGTCATTCACACCAGCATGGACAATGACTGAGTCATATTTGTACTTGCCTTGGAGTGACCTGAGTGCTTGTGTTATGTGGCAGATCCTAGCGCCCGACAGGCAGCTCACCATGACCTTCTCCTTGTTCAGCCTGGTGAGCAGGACATCAGTGTGCCTGATGATAGAGTCACCTATTACAAGTGTATCAGGTGTGTTGTTTAGCCTTAAGGACTGTGACTGTTCGGCACACTGGCTTTGTGAGTTATGTGTTGCACGTGTTTTGTTTTGGGGTAGCGGTTGCTTGGGTGTCTGCTTTGGAGGTCTCTGCTGCTTAGGCAGATTTTTATTTAGAGCCTCCGTGTATGTTTTTGTGTGTTTATGTGTTTGGTTTGCTGTCGTGGTAGGTCTATGTGAGACTGGAATTGTAGTGAGTGTGGTTTCCTTCTCCTCCTGACTGGTTTCGCCAGTACTGAGTTGAGAGAGCTTAGCCTCCAGTATGGCTATATGGTTGCATCTCTCACATGTGTTGGAATTTGTTGGGAGGCGGAGAGGGTTGTCTGTGTACATGAGGCAGTTGTAACATTGCCTCAAGATTCCCAGATTCACCAGCTGGACCGGAGAGGAGATTGACAACTGACCTTTGGACATGCTAGAATAGTATTGGGAATTCCTTTATAACTGAAAAAAAAGGGCCAATGGGGAATGAGGTATTCAAGGGGAGTTTGTGAGGGTGTAGTGCTTTTAATATTTTAGTGCTGACTTATATAATTGCTTTAGTGAGTAAGTGCCAGGTAACTTAAATGCAATGTGTTACAGGTAACTTAAATGCAAAAACGACAAACAGTAACTTTCTTTCAAGTGAAACAAGGAAATAAGTACAGTAAGCAATGCAGATATCACTAGGGATCCACAGAAGCACTGAAAAGCCGCGTTTTAGGTGGAGTTAGCATTTCAGGGAAATAACAAGCAAACAAACAACAAGCATACAAACAAAGCTAGATTCAGCAAGCCTGGATCTAGTCTATGCTACAGCAGACAAGGTGTACCAATTTCAGTAAGAAACAGTTCAAATATGCAGGCACTATAAGCCTTTAACCAGAAATTCCCAGCTCAGAAGGGCAGAGTCCAGCCTCTCCTCCCACAAGAGTGCAGACCACGAACCTTCTTAATGTAAAATAACTGGCCTGAAGCCCAAGTGCTTAAACCAAAACTAATACACGTTTAGAATAACAGACACTGAGCCCTCAATCAGCAGTTTACAACTTAGAAGGATGTAAGCTACCTGTCCTGCCACCACAGTGCAGGCCACAAACCTTCCTAATGTAAAACAACTGGTCTGAAGCCCAAGTGCTTAATCCAAAAGACTTAGAATGATAGCTACACTTTAATCAAGTTACTACCAAGCAGTAAGAAATACAATTGAATACTTTAAAGAATGCCTGGATTAGTGCTCAAGTTATACAAACAAAGCTAGATTCAGCAGGCCTGGATCTAGTCTATGCTACAGCAAACAAGGTGTACCAATTTCAGTAAGAAGCAGTTCAAATATGCAGGCACTATAAGCCTTTAACCAGAAATTCCCAGCTCAGAAGGGCAGAGTCCAGCCTCTCCTCCCACAAGAGTGCAGACCACGAACCCTTATATAGATGTGTAATCTACGTAGTACAGTTTGGTAGATTCAGATGTGTAATCTGCATAGTACTGTGTGGTAGACACAGATGTGTAAGCTGAGTTGTACAATAATAGACTAATGAAAAGTGTTATTTTGTTTGTTTTTCCTATGAAGCTGTGTGACTACTGATATATAAAATCCTAGAAGGAATAGGGGTGGGGCTTTGCCCTCTCCAGTGTTTTTTTTCTGTTAACTTACAATTCATTTTGCTGAACTGCCTTTTATTAGCATGGTTTGATTTTATTGACTTTTATCATTTTGTTCCTTTCAGTAGCTCCAGTATTACAAACGATGCATTGCAGATAAACGCTAACAACTCCACAAATATAAATGAGAATCCAAAAGCTTAGAGTGTATCAAAGAGAAACTGTGACTAAATAAAGTAAAAGGTAGAATTGGCATCTAAATTGAGAATTTCTCCCTCAGTCCATGAAATAAATGAATTCAGATGATGTAAAAGTACCTTAGGTACAGTGTTTGTTATAATCATACCCTTAACAAATCCAAAATAATAAGAATGATGCATATTATGAATAATATGTTCAAGTTAAGCAGCAAAATTCACCATTAAACAACTTATGGTACATGGTGCATTGCAATTATGCTTCAAATTCAGGAAAAATACAACTTTATTGAGTGCCTTTCTAATACAGGAAACATGCTTAACAAAGGATTGTTAAACACCTTTCAGTGTTGATAAGTTTTAGACTTCTCATAACCAGCAGGAGGCACCACTGATACCCACGGTTGACTACATAATCTTCCATGACTTTGTGGGGTCCTTGCAGAAGGTGCAGTTATTTGGGGCAAAGGAGAAGGAAAGAAAAAAGTGATTGTTTATTATCTGATTTTGTGTTTTATTCCAAACACGAATGTGGCTTGACCATGACTTGGATAAAGCCCAGGGTCTATATTAGATCAGCAAATGCTTAAAAAAGCAAACACGGATTGATCGAACTTATGTAAGCGAAAGCTTAGAATATCAAAGCAACAAAAACCCGAATTTTTTCCTAAGGAAAGAATTTGGTTGTCCATTTCTGTTGCTTCAGTATTTTCAGTGCTGTGGTGGAAAGTTACGGGTCGGATTCAGGTAAGTGTGCGATTGTGTGGATGTGAGTGTTAGGGCGAGTTAGGTGAGTTAGGGTTAGGGCGATAGTTAGGTATGTGTGCGATTGCGTGGACGTGAGGGTTAGGGTGGGTTAGGTGAGTTAGGGTTAGGGAGCAGGTGAGGTGAGTGTGCGATAGATAGTGGCGGACCTTAGGGTTAAGGTTTGGGTTAAGGTAAGTGGATAGTTAGTGGTGTGTGTATAGTTTAGTTTAGGGTTAGGTGTTAGATTTTAGGTGTATGTGTGTGGATTGCTGTTTGTTTGGTGTGCTTGTGTTGTGTGTATGTGTTTTGGAACAGCGTTTTTTTCCCTAGGAAAAAAAATCGCTGTTCTGACAGTTCGAGATTGTAAGCTTTCGCTTACATAAGTTCGATCAATCAGCGTTCACTTTTTTAAGCATTCGCTGATCTAATATAGACCCTAAAGCAGATAATCAAATGAATAATTGTAAGGTAAAGAAAAAAAATCTCTCTTTATATGCTTTATAGTAAAACGCATTGAGGTATGATCCTGATTAGGATAAAGCCTATAATCAGCGAATGAGTGCTACAAATTTTCTGCACAAGGAATATTATAAAAACTGACAGGACACCAAAAACACATGCATCTCATCTGTCCCTGATCTCACAAAATGTTTCTGATTTTGCCTATATTTTTAGTCTGTTCCTCATAATATGTATGATTTTCTTCCAACCTTTTAAGGATTTTGAAAACAAAGTAATGACAGGAATTTAATTTCAGTTGCAGACTAAATATTCTTCAGAAAATTTAGATCCTACTCTAACATTTTTTTAAGTATACAAGTAATTTGTAAAACCTGTCCATGATTTTGACCACCTCCACCCCCATTATTTTTGGCTTTGTCTCTGATTCTTGAATAATGAGGTTAAAAACTATGCTGATTTTAGGGACCCAAGAAAGCCAGACTGTGGGGAACCCCTTCACCATTCATAGGTTCATAGGTTCATAGATTAGTACTAAGCTAACTGCCCTTGTGAGCCATTTTAAGCCTAGCCAATTATCCCTTGTGAGACTCAAACCCTGCACCTTGCGTTTGTAAGGCAAACACCTTAAATATTAGGCCACCCTCCCTCCCTCACACGGTCCCTTCATGACCGTGTGAGGGCTCCACAAAAACTGCATTTGCTAGGAAAAATCATTACTTTGGTCATCCTAATCAGTACCGTGGTATGATTCTGAATGTGCAGAGTATGACCTTGATAATGATAAAATTGGTAAATTGTGAATGGATGAATGTGATGTTAGTGGCAGGGATTGGCTGTCCAGATCAACTGACTTCCTTGTTACCTGAGATGTTGACAGGAACAGATGCTGCTCATTTTCAGGGTTTTTTTTTTACTTACAGGTAACTTTATAAATATCAGCAGGACATTTTATATGCATATATATTTATTATGGCTGGAGCTGGGAATTGGGATAGGTGTCAGTGACAGTTGCAAGTCAAAATACTATACTGTGTCTTTTATTTCTTTCACTCTCTTTGTGATCACACATTGGAGATTATTGTTAAATAAGGAGAACAGTAAATCTGTGTGAGTAAACAAAAGACAGTAAAACCATCATTGATATGACTTGCTGTGGGTGGTAGAAGTCTGCATGTGTACTACAGCAACCAGTTGTAATGCATTACAGCGGCCATTGTTTCAACCTGCTCAAAAGCTGACATCAGTGGTACACGGGAGACAATTTTTTTGGAAGAGGTAATTTAAGTTTGAAAGCACAGGGTATTGCTGTAAGTAGTTGAATTATTACTGATAAGGCATTTCAATGGTGAGGAGACAGTATATGTGTCTTTGAGCATCAAGTGGAAATATGTTACTCTGGCATTCACTTTCTTTAGAAACACACAGCCATCTAGACAAGGACTGGCTATCTTTTGAGGCAAGACAAGCTGTCTGTCTGTGAAAGCAACGGCCCATGAAATTAGCTTCTCAGTGGCAAAATGCATGTGTGTATCTATGTATACTGGGGTGGTTGGATGTACATGAATAAACTGTCATCACAAATTTAGTTTATGGACATTTTATGCCACAGTCAGAGTCAATGTAACTTGGAACAGGCATATTTGACTTTGATAGACTGTAGATGTGATGGATTAAAACTAATGTCTGTCATTTTAGTATTTAAGGCACAACCCATGTTTTGAATTTTCATCTGCAACTTTATTGTTACTATAATTGCAAAGCATCCTTGTTGCAGATGCCTTTAGATTTGCTTCACAAAAATATGATAATTTACTTTATATGAAACAGGCAGATACATACCACATAAATTCATAAATGCATTGCCATGTTCAGAAATTCTGTCTTATCTGTGGTTTTCACTGGGCAGAAAGTGTTATATGACTTTTTATCACTTTGAAAGTGAATTTGCTGTCAAGAATGAATGCCTACTAATTTTTCATTGCATCAGAACCAGAATTAATATACATTTCTGAAGGGAAAGGATGTCTTGGCAGACCTGCCATTGTTTGCATGTTTCTTTCCTTCAGGGGTGGTACATGATACTGGCTACTGGGCTGCAGCACCCCCACATACACACACGCACTCACACACTTTATTAAAGCATTGCTTTTTGGGGGGTTTAGTAACTTTAAATACTTAGCTACAGAACTGGATTGCAGTTTTCACTCCTCATGCATATATTACCACGCTCCATGGGAACTTAGCTGTTGAGTACTGCTAGGCTGATAACTGAAAGCAGCCCAGAGGACTAGATTGTGACCCTGTGTTAACGTACAGTCTGAAACTGCATTGGTTTAGCTGTCAACTGGCTGAGACAGCCAACAGCCTGTCCACTGAGCTTGCATGTATGGTTGTTACACGCATGGCAGACACCTGTCTTCACTTTAAGGCAAGAGCAATCATTCAGATCCATTTAACTGATGTGGCTTATCTTAAAATGTTATGTATTATTTTATTCTTTGTAGAACAAAGAGGAACTTCTTTGGAATGATTAGACTGAACTGTAGAAAATTGCAAGGTATTGTATTAACATATCACCGTATACTGGGGTTAGAGTCCATCCAATAAGCTGTGCAGCTGATTTCAAATGTACTGTGTACATTAACATTGTCTGTGATTTATATTTGTGAATTTCCTGGTCACATCTGTACCAGGTTACATATGAAAACAATCACTGATGAGCCCAGCCACCTGGTAAACAATGACGTTAATTTACCTGTTTGTGTTTCTTCATCTGGAAAAGTTTTTCTCAGTAAAAAACATTTTCAGAGGAAGCCTGAGGAGTAAAGCTTAACCTATAGCATATCAAGGTATGCTATCAAAGAACTTAGTGATTGCATAATTTAGGGAATGCAGTTGTATATATATATATATATATATATATAATACAAAAGAAAAAACATGCACATAACTGTATGCATTAGTCTACTAGTCCAAGCCCACCACTTTTAGGACCTTGATTTTGCATGGTATTGGATGATAACTTCTAGAAAAAAAAGTCTTAAAATTAGCACCTTGTAATTTAAGATTTTTTTTCTAAAGGTATAATAAAATACCAGTATGGTAGGGCAGATCATCATACATTTCAAATTTTTTGTTCAAGTATTCTGGACAAAGCCTTTGGATTAAGGTCCAAATGAGGATCATTTTTAAATACTGCAATAACTAACTTGAAAAGTTAAAATAATGACATGTTTTGCATTAGCATGCATTTTTCATGAAAAATATGAAATATGAAACCCTGTGAGGCATTGCAGCGAGATTTACCAAAAATGAAAACAATGTACAAGGGACTATGCAAAAATATGAGGGAGTCATTAGAGTTTTATACTCTAAGTGTTCACAAAATACATGTTGATGCAACACCTGTTGGTCTGTAAACATTTTAAGTGAATTAGAATTGCCTTTCAGCTTAGAACAGAAAATTAGGATTCTAAACTGTTAATAAACTGCTTCCTGTATTTGAGGGTAAACTGACTGATTTCTTTCACCATCATTTGCCTACTGTGTGATTTTGAGCAAGTCAATTAACCAGACAGAGTTGCCCCTGAAATGGGAAATATTGTCCAGTGGGCGTACACAGTTAAAAAAAAGACAAAATAAAAACTGTCATCAGTAAATGATGGCATGCAAGTTTTAGACTTTATATCCTTACGAAAATGTTTGCTAAAGCAATTTGTCTTATTCCAACAACTTTCTGAGCATTTGAAAGCAATATTTAAAATCTGTTCCTGATTATGGGTGTATGTCTCTGATTCTTGAATGAAGAAGTTGACAGCACAGTGGATGGTTGCAAAGGTTTGCACTCAGATATTGACAGCAGTGAGCTGATTTTGGGAGCCTTTATTTACATATTTATTCATTTATTTGACCTCAAGCAGGCTTCTTAAGAGTGTACAACAATATAAAAGTCTGTGATTTAGTACCACAGGCTGCACAGTGGTGCAGTGTTAGAGTTGTCACCTCACAGCAAGAGGTTCTCTGGTATGATTCTCAGCTGAGGTGCCTTCTATGTGGAGTCTGCATGTCCTCCCTGCATTTGTGTGGGTTTCTCTCGTATGCTTCAGTTTCTTCCCACATTACAAAGATATGCATCTGGAGCATTTCTCCCTGTGCCTCTAATAAAAATGGGCTCTGTCCCAGTTGGACTTTTCCGGTAGACAAATGTTAAATAAAACAAATAAATCACATATGTGTGTGTATTTGGGCAGAGGGCATATCTCTCAACTATCTCTGACTTTCCCACATATTTTTGGTATGCTCCTCCTAAAATATGTGGTTTTCTGACAAATTGTTGTGGATTCCAGTCACTATTAATGACAGACATTTGAGTTTCAGACTCCATATACTTTAGAAAAAAAAAGATTTGTAATGCAAAATCTGTTATAATAGCAACTTTCTAAATATAAGAGTAATAATGTAACAATTGTTCCTGATTTCTGGTGTTTGTCCCTAATCCTTGAGCTAAAGGTTTGGGATGGCATGGGGGTGTTGCAGTAGGTTACACTGTATAGTTCTGGCAGCAATGAGCTGAAATAAATATTAGGTATGTATTTATTCATTTGTTTGCAAGCAACTATATGAGGTGTACTTAGTTATATAAGTGTCTGTAACCGATTGCCACATTTATGAATTTATACAATGCAAAGTTTCTACAATGTTATTTTCAGCAGGTGGGGCACTATGTGGAAAAATACAATTTGTTTTGTACAAAAAGTGGTAGAGTGGAAGTAGCTATGTTGTGGCTATGCCACGTGGCAGTAGAGACTTGGAATGATATTCTAACTACATATTGTATGGCACTAAAATTAACAAGATCATTGTTTTCTTTTAACTGGCTGCTGTCTCACAGTTAGATTTAAAAACTGAGAACAGTGATTTCAAATGGCACTGTTGCCAGCAACTGTGGTTTAGAAGAATAAAGCCCTAACTACAGGGTAGGTGACCTGGGATTGATTAGCATCCCAGGTGTCTGAGGCATAGGCAAGACGGGATAAATGGGCCTATCCTAGGTGGAATGGCATTTACTGATTATGTTCCCTGATGGGAGGCATGGTCCAGTGAGGAGTATAGCCTTTGGATAAAATCAGTGCGTGCAGGGGAGGAAGTGGGGAAAGGGTGGGTCATAAAGAAAAAACTGCTCCCACGAATGGAATAGTCAGCTAGACTCCCAGGATTCCATTAAATTCTGCACCAGATCTGGCCCTAAATGAGAAAGTCTGAAAGAAATGGTAAAATGATTGATTCACTCATTTATGGACATGGGGCACTGGATAGCATGCCAAAGAATGATGCAGTGGCAAAGGGAACAAAAAATAATTTTAAGTGACACGGGGAATCACCTCATTTCTTTACTTGTCATTTGCTGTCATTGTGCAAAACACAATTTACCTGATTTAACACCATGTATTTATATTATGTGTAGTTGTGTAAATAGTATTCTGCTTTCATGACCAGACAATAGTTTGTGCTTGAATTGTTGGATTTTTTTGGTATGATATTGGAATCCATTCATCCACCTCATATGTCTGAAATGAATTTTTTCTCAGACAAGGTCTGGCATATATTTTAAGCAGAAATACTAATACATGTAGACTATTTAGCATCCCTCATACAGAATGATCAGCTATTTACATAAAGTGGTTAATATTGACCCCACTTTAACATAGTCTCACCTCATTCCAATTAGCCCCACCCCTTCAGTTATTTCTTGCAGCCTGCCCCCACTTTGAGATGACCAGACACCACTGCTTCCCATCAGCAGCTGCAAAGGCAGAAGTTTTATACATTGTAGGTGGTGCAGTGGTTAGCATTGTCACCTCACAGCAAGAGGTTCTCCGGTTCGATCCTCGGCTGGGGTGCCTTCTGTGCGGAGTCTGCATGTCCTCCCTGTATTCGCGTGGGTTTCCTCCAGGTGATCCGGTTTCCTCCCACATCCCAAAGACATGCTGCAGGTGGATTGGACACTCTAAAAAAAATTGGCCCTAGGTGTGACAGCGTGTGTGTGTGCCTTCTGTGGAAGGTTGGGCGCCTGGCTGGCAACTCAACACTGTAAAACTCCACTGCCAATTATGACCGGACAGGTGATCCGCTGTGGCGACCCCTAATCGGGAAAAGCCGAAAGAAGAAGAAGGGAGCGTTTCCGTATTCAGGAAACTGAAGATAATGTCCCTGCTTTGAGCTGCCAGTACATTTTGTTGTTAATATTCTTCACCGTTGGAATAACTCTCTCATCTCTTTGCTTGAGAACATCTTGGTGAAGCAGCAATGTAATGGCACTCCCTTTGTTGTGAACCAGTGTGAATTTCTTGTCTTACAGACTGCAGGCCACTATTTGCAATGCATACATCAGGAGTATCATTTTAAGGAAAATTAACTTCCACAATGTTAAGACAGTGAAGAAACATATTTTAGCTTGATCATCTCAGGATACTTAGAATAGTAAACAACACATGTGGCATGCTGTCTGTCCTTGAACTGAAATAAATCTCAAGCAACTTAAATCTGTGGTCTCTCTGGAATTTGTAAGGTTTACTGTGTCTTTTTAGTTGCTTTTGCAATACATGTCACAATAATAGTCAAATCACAATGTCACTGCCTCTTCTTTGTACTTCACATTCCCATGATCATTTTATATATTTATTTGTCTGACTTTTGTTGACCATGGATGCCCGACTGAGCAAGAGCCCTTTTTTAGTGGCGGCCTGGGGAGAAAATCTCCACATAAGTAAAAGAAAATTAACATAGAGGTTTAACAAAAACGAACTAATTTGCCAAAACAAATGGAGAAATACAGAGTAAAATACACTCGAATACAAACAATAAAGTTGTGTATTAACAGAGAAGAGAGTTTTCTGTTAGCAGTTAAGAAATTAACATGCAACCAATCAGATATTTACATTAGAGGAAGGGACGACAGAGATAAGAACATGCAGAGTTTAGGAAAGATTAAAGAGAGAAAGAGAAAAGGGAGTAGAGGTTGAGAGAGCTGAAGCAACCAGAAGAAAAAGAGTACAAGAGCAAGGAGTAGACCAAGTGAGAGGAAGTTGAGACAAGAGAATTAATGAGGATGAAGTATAGAGTCCAAAAAACACGACCTTAGCAAGTGTTAGGTGAAGAATAATCAGGTAGAGGTTTTACATTGGTATTCACAATTGTTAAGTAGATAAACTTTTTTTTTAGTATATTTAGTATATATTTTTTTAGTCTATAAAAAACTTCCTTACCAGCCTCAGTAAGAAACTGAGATCCCTCATAAAATCCTCCAAAGCTAGTTACAAAAATAAAATTGCCAAAGATTCCAAAGATAACCACAAAGCATTCTATAACTATGCCAAGAATCTAAATGGCAATGCTTAGATCTGCTCTGAGCTAAAACAGAATGGCATTAAATATACTGATCCCAAGGATATTGCCAATATCCTGGCAGATCGATTCAGTGCCAACTTCACCCCTCTCTCACCCCCTAAATGGCCCATGTCAATACCGGAAGACTACCAAATTCCGGTAATAACGGCCACACAGGTAAAAAACGCACTCTCCAAAGCTAAGAATACAGCTTCCATGGGACCAGATGACATCCCGGGCTGTGTACTACATGAACTACAATATGAACTGGCACCTCACCTAAGTGTCATGTTTAATCATAGCCTCACTTCAGGTTTCGTGCCCACTGAGTGGCGCAGAGCTACAGTTATTCCACTCCACAAGGGGGGATCCACCTTGGATCCCAGAAACTACCATCCCATCAGTCTGACAAGCCTTATCTGCAAGGCCATGGAGTGTATTATCATGGAACTTATAAACAAAGACATTGGCAACCTTCAAACACTGGACCCCACCCAGTTTGGGTTTGTGAAGGGCCGATCTTGTCTCCTGAACCTGATTGACTTCTTCGAATCAGTCTCCAGAGCCATGGACAAGGGTAAGGTGGTCCACACAGCCTATCTAGACCTTGCCAAGGCCTTTGACACCATCCCCACTCTGGAATCATAGATAAACTTACTAAGCTGGGCATTAATCCCTACGTCACCCAATGAGTTGCTAACTGGCTTACTGATAGAACCCACACTGTAAAAGTAGCCGACTCAAAATCCAGCTCCAGACAAGTGACAAGTAGAGTACCTCAGGGTTCAGTCCTGGGACCGCTCTTGTTTGGCATCTACTTCTCTGAAGTACAGGCCAACACTAAGGGACTCTGGATAACAAAGTTCAGAGATGACTGCAAACTGGGAACCATTATTGAATCCCCAAATGATGTGGATACTCTACAAAAGGGCCTTACAGAAACAGATGCTTGGTGCCAGAGCCATGGGCTCAAGCTCAATGCCAAGAAATGTATAGTTATCCCCTTTGGGAAAAAACATGTATCCGTGAATTACCGTATAGGTGGCAGTACACTAAACACCGAAAGTGTGATAAGAGACTTAGGGACACAGGTGGACAGTGGTCTCACCTTCGATAACCACATCGCCACAACAGTCAGGAAATCCTTCTATGTGGCACACCTCATCACTAAGGGCTTTTCATCCAGAAAAAAGGAGGTCATTGTCCCACTGTACTCATCCCTCATTAGACCCATTATAGAATACGATGCCACATTTGGTATGTACCTCTCAAGACATCTGCAACAACTGGAAAGCCCGCAGAAATATCTCACTAAAAAAATCACAGGCCTAAAGCAGGTGCCCTACGCTGACTGCCTTAAAAAACTCCAGCTATACTCTGTCGCATATCATCTACTCAGAGGTGATCTTTGCTTAACATACAAGGCCATGTCAAACCCAGAGCTGTTGGACATGCTACACTTAAAGAAATCCCAATCCCTCAGAGCCACACGCTCCAGGGATCTAAACCTTGTCATCACAATAAACAAAACATGCTGGAGGGATAGGTTCTTGACCCAGAGACTCCCCAGACTCTGGAATAGATTACTCATACATGTCAAGCAGAGTGCCTCTTTGGTCCTCTTCAAAAGGAACCTTGATGATTGGATGGGAGAAAGGAAATTCACCCCTGGGATCATGTCAGTCGCCCTGCTAGACAGGGGTCCAGGGAAGTAAATAGTGTGGGAAGAAATAGCCAGGGAATTGTTATGGCTAGGCTTGTATAGGCCCTAGGGCTGATAGCCTAGTACCAACCTATGAACCTATGAACCTATTGTAATTCTTCTTCTTCTCTTTAGGCTGTTCTGTTAGGGGTCACCACAACGGATCACCTGTTTCCATTTCTTCCTGTCCTCTGCATCTTGCTCAGTTACACCAACCACCTGCATGTCCTCTCTCACCACATCCATAAACCTTAACTTAGGCCTTCCACGTTTCCTCTTACCCGGCAGCTCCATCCTTAGCATCCTTAGCATCTTTTCCCCAATATACCCACCATCCCTCCTCAGCACATGTCCAAACCAACATAATCTTGACTCTCTGGATTTGTCTCCAAACTGTTCAACCTGGGCTGACCCTCTAATATACTTATTCCTAATCCTGTCTATCTCATCACACCCAGTGCAAATCTTAACATCTTTAACTCTGCCACATCCAGCTCTGACTCCTGCCTTTTTGTCAATGCCACTGTCTCCAAACCATATAACATAGCTGGTCTCACTACCCTCTTGTAGACCTTCCCTTTCACTCTTACTGGTACTCGTCTGTTCCAAATCACTCCTGAAACTCTTCTACACCCACTCCATCCTGCCTGTACTCTCTTCTTCACCTCTCTTCCACACTCACCATTACTCTGAACTGTTAATCCCAAGTACTTAAACTCATCCACCTTCACCACCTCTACTCCCTGCATCCTCACCATTCCTCTATCCTCCCTCTCATTCACACATATATAGTCTGTCTTAGTCCTGCTGACCTTCATTCCTCTCCTCTCTAGAGCATATCTCCACCTCTCCAGGGTCTCCTCAACCTTGTCCCTACTCTCTGTTCATAATGTCATCTGCAAACATCATAGTCCATGGAGCCTCCTTTCTGATCTCATCTGTCAACCTGTCCATCACCATTGCAAATAAGAAAGGGCTCAGAGCTGATCCTTGATGTAATCCCACCTCTACCTTAAATGCATCTGTCACTCCCACTGCCAACCTCACCACTGTCACACTACCCTCGTACATATCCTGTACCACTCTTACATACTTCTCTGCCACTCCCGACTTCCCCATACAATACCACAACTCCTGTCTGGGCATCCTATCTTATGATTTCTCTAAGTCTGCAAAGACACAATGCAACTCCTTCTGACCTTTTCTATATTTCTCCATCAACACTCTCAAAGCAAACATCACATCTGTAGTGCTCATTCCCAGCATGAAACCATACTGCTGATCACTAATCATCACCTCCTTTCTTAACCTAGCTTCCACTACTCTTTCCCATAACTTCAAGCTGTGACTGATCAGTTTTATCCCTCTGTAGTTACTACAGCTCTGCACATCACCCTTATTCTTAAAAATAGGTACCAAAACACTTTTTCTCCACTCCTCAGGCATCCTCTGACTTTCAAAGAGTTCATTAAACAATCTGATTAAAAACTCCACTGCCATTTCTCCTAAGCACCTCCATGCTTCCACTGGTATGTCATCTGGACCAACAGCCTTTCCATTCTTCATCATCTTCATAGCTGTCCTTACTTCCTCCTTGCTAATCTGTTTTACTTCCTGATTCACTAGCTCCACATCACCCAACCTTCTCTCTCTCTCATTCTCTTCATTTATCAGACCCTCAAAGTACTCTTTCCATCTGCTCAACATACTCTCCTCTTGTGTGAGTACGTTTCCCTCATTATCCTTTATCACCTTTACCTGCTGCACATCTTTACTAGCTCGGTCCCTCTGTCTAGCCAATTGGTACAAATCCTTTTCTCCCTCCTTAGTATCCAACCTTTCATACAACTCTCCATATGCCTTATCCTTATCCTTCACCACCTCTCTTTGCCATGCTCCTCATCTCCTTATACTCCTGTCTACTTTCTTCATCTCTCTGACAATCCCACTTCTTCTTCGCCAGCCTCTTCCTCTGTATACTCTCCTGTACTTCCTCATTCCACCACCAGGTCTCCTTGTCCTCCTTCATCTTTCCAGATGTCACACCAAGCACCTTTCTAGCTGTCTCCCTTACCATCTCTGCTGTAGTTACCCAGCTATTTGGTAACTCTTCACTGCCCCCCAGTGCCTATTTTAACTCTTCCCTGAACTCCACCTCACAATCACCCTTTTTCAACTTCCACCATTTGATCCTTGGCACTGCTCTCGCACTTGTCCTCTTCTTCTCGATCACCAACATCATCCTACAGACCACCATTCTATGATGCCTAACTACACTTTCCCCTATCACCACTTTACAGTCTCCAGTCTCCTTCAGACTGGCCCTCCTGCATAGGATATAATCCACCTGTGTGCATCTTCCTCCACTCTTGTACATCACCCTATGCTCCTCCCTCTTCTTAAAATACATATTCACCACAGCCATGTCCATCCTTTTCGCAAAATCCACTACCATCTGACCTTCTGCATTCCTCTACTTAACACCATACCTGCCCATCACTTCCTCATCCCCTCTGTTCCATTCACCACCATGCCCATTGAAATCTGCTCCAATCACCAGTCTCTCACCCTTGGGTACACGCACCACCACTTCATCCAAATCACTCCAAAATTTCTCTTTCTCATCCATTGCACACCCAACTTGCGGAGAGTATGCACTAACAACATTCATCATTATACCACCAATTTCTAGCTTCATAATTCATATTTAGTATATTGTACTTAACATGGGATTATGGAGATGGTTTGGCACAATCACTCTATTAGCTTTGAACATCAATGCTCCGATTCATGAATGCTGATGCAGTAGGCATGGTGGATTTGAATTAGTAATGAAATATTTTGGTTGTCATTTAGACATCCTGTTATGAGTATATTTTACAATAATTGTAGATCTCAGCTATTTTGTGTATGATGAATAAATTCTGATAGCTTACTTGTAGATGTAACTATGTCAGCATTATGTTTTCCAGTGTCTAGTAATACATTTATAACTGAGATCTGTGGTCGTACATTGCTACAAAAGGCATTCTTTTCCCCGGGCTTTACACTCCAAACTGTATGAATCTGTAAATTATTGCTGCTGTCAGTCATTGTCAATCATTGTCTGCAGCTATGCAAATCATTGCCTCTTTGACTATGCATATCATTTTCTCTGCTAGTCCAGAACCCTCTAATGTTTCCTGCATCTGCACAGTGTAAACCACAATGAAATATAAGCTTCAGAGTGCTGCCTGTATGGGTGTGACAACACAGCGCCTCCTACTGCCCTTATTCTACAACTGCGCATTATGAACCACAATGAGATCTAAGCTTCAGAGTGCTGCCTGTATGGGTGTGACAGCACAGCGCCCCTACTGCCTTTATTCTTTTATTCTACAACTGCACACTATGAACCACAATGAGATCTAAGCTTCAGAGTGCTGCCTGTATGGGTGTGACAGCACAGTGTCCCCTACTGCCTTTCTCCTACAACTGCACACTGTGAACCACAATGAGATCTAAGCTTCAGAGTGCTGCCTGTATGGGTGTGACAGCACAGTGCCCCCTACTGCCCTTCTCCTATATCTGCACACTATGAATTACTAGCAGGTCTAGGCTTCAGTGTGCTCTCTGCTTGGGTCTGACAGCACAGCACCTCCTAATCCCCTTCTCCTGCATCTGCTCAGTATGAACTACTAGGAGGTCTGAGTTTCAGGATGCTGTCAGTTTGGTTTGAGCATGCACTGGCATATTTACCAATATTGTAATTTGTGTCTACATCTAAAATAGCTGGTATAGTTAACTGCAACTGCAAGTAGGTCCGTGGTTTGAATAGCCTTCTGTACTACTGGCTGCTTTGACATGATACACAGGCTTGTCATATTGCAGCATTAGTGCAGCTAAACCCAATGTATGTGTCTGATGCTCATGATTTAGGGGGGTGCTTGAGTAGACTCTAATATAAACATAAAAGAGGATTACCAGAGTCAAACAGATGCCCTACGCAGACCGTCTCAAAAAAACTCCAGCTTTACTCCGTCGCATATCGACTACTCAGAGGTGATCTCTGTCTAACATACAAAGCTATGTCAAACCCAGAGCTTCTGGACATGCTCCACTTAAAGAAATCCCAGTCCCTCCAAGTTACATGTTCTAGGGACATAAACTCTGTCACCACAATAAACAGAACATGCAGGAGGGATAGATTCCTGTCCCAGAGACTTCCTATGCTCTGGAACAAACTACCTATCTATATCAAACAAAGCTCCTCATTAGCACTCTTCAAGAAAAATCTTGATGATTGGATGGGAGATAGGAAATTCACCCCAGGGATCACTTCTGTGGCTCTGCTAGACAGGAGCACAGGAAAATAATTTTCTTGGGTGGCGAAAGCCAGGGTACCATTTGGCTAGGCTTATATAGGTCCTAAGGCCAATAGCCTAGTAACTACCTAGGAACCTATGAACCTAAAAGGAAATGAATGGACCATGCAAAATTAACGTTTACATATATTAGTAGCAAATATGAGAATATCCTTGTAGGGGTTCTGAAGCTGAAATTTGTTGGGGGCTGTCAGTTTTCTAACATGGGCCCTGGTCTTGTGCTTGAACACAACAGTGGCAATCACAAACATCTTTAGCATGTTTACAGCTTTAAAAGCTATTAAACACTTCACTGTCACACATAAAAAGCAAAATTGTGGCAGAACAAATTGTCTGACAGTTTTTAAAATCATTTATGCAGAGGTGGAAACTTTCTTCTGCCTGCAGTAAAACACTTTCTACTCCAATAGTTTTTTTTTCTGTAACTAAAAGCACATGGAGCTCATACAAAGCATTCCGATTGAAAGATCATATGTTATGTGTTTTTGATATGGATATCAAGGTTCAGGTCTTGAGATTAATTTCACTCCACTCTGCAGGTGCATTTCTTAGCTTTCATGTCTCAAATGATATTTTTTTATCTCTCCACAGCTGGCCATCATCTGCCACCAGTTTCTCTCCTTGTTCATTGCGTCTATCAGACCCACCTTAACTTTCCCTGGGCAATACCCAACCCATGCCCAAGGCTGTGTGAGGCACTTTAAACACTGGTGCAGCACCACACTATTGTTGGGAAGTGTTCCCGGACCGCTCCATCTCCACAGCATCCATGTGTGCTACACAGTCACTGGTGTATGCAGGTGGATATGAGCTCCACAGTCACTACCTTATGTAGGTGCATATGAGCTCCACAATCACTGAATTGTGTAGGTGGATGTGAGCTCCACAATCACTGCTTTATGTAGATGCATGTGAGCTCCACAATCACTGCCTTATGTAGGTGCATATGAGCTTCACAATCACTCCTTTATGTAGGTGCATGAGTGTTCCACAATCACTGCCTTATGTAGTGCATCTGTGACCTGAAATCACTGCCTTGTGTAGGTGCATGTGAGCTCAACAATCACTGCCTTATGTAGGTGCATATGAGCTGCACAGTCACTGCCTTAGGCAGGTGCATGTGAGCTCAAAATCACTGCTTATCTGGGTACATGTGAGTTCCACAATCACTGCCTTGTGTAGGTACATGTGAGCTCCACAATCACTGCATTACATAGGTGCATGTGTGCTGCAGAGTCACTATCTAATGCAGGTGGATGTGAGCTTCACATTCACTGCTTATCTGGTTGCAACAATCACTGCCTTATGTAGGTGCATGTGAGCTCCACAATCACTACAATATGAAGGTGGATGTAAGCTCTACAATCACTCCCTTACATAGGTGGATGCAAGCTCCACAATCACTGCCATATGACGGTGCATGTGAGCTGCACATTCATTGCCATGTGTAGGTGCATGTGAGCCCTACAATCAGTGTCTTATGTAGGTGCATGAGAGCTCCACAATCACTGCCATATGCAGGTGCATGTGAGCTCTAAAATCACTGCCTTATGTAGGTGCATGTGAGTTCCACAATCACTGCCTTATGTAGGTGCATGTGAGCTCCACAATCACTGCCTTGTGCAGGTGCATGTGAGCTCTACAATCACTGCCTTATGTAGGTACATGTGAGCTCCACAAACACTGCTTTAGGTAGGTGCATGTGAGCTCCACAGTTACTACTATACGTAGGTGCATGTGAACTCCACAATCACTGCTTTACATAGGTGCATTTGAGCTCCAGAATCACTGCCTTGTGCAGATGCATGTGAGCTGTACAATCACTGACTTATGCAGGTGCATATGCCCTCTACAAACACTGTCTTATGCAGGTGGATGTGAGCTCCACAATCTCTGCTTTATGCAGGTGCATGTGAGCTCCACAATCACTGCCTTGTGCAGGTTCATGTGAGGACTACAATCACTGCCTTATGTAGGTGCATGTGAGATCCACAATCACTGCCTTATGTAGGTGCATGCGAGCTCCACAATCACTAACTTGTGCAGGTGCACGTGACCTCCATAATCACTGCCTCATGTAGGTGCATGTGACCTCAACAATCACTGTCTTCTGTAGGAGCTTGTGTGCTCACCAATCACTGTCTTATGTAGGTGCCTGTGAGATCCAAAATCACTGGCTTATGTAGGTGTATGTGAGTTCCACAATCAGGTGCATGTGAGCTCTGCATTAATTGCCTTATGTAGATGCATCTGAGCACCACAGTCACTGTCTTATGTAGGTGGAAGTGAGTTCCACAACCACTAGTTTATGTAGGTGAATGTGAGCTCCTCAGTCACTGCCTTATGCAGGTGCATGTGAGCTCCACAATCACTGCCTTATTGTAGGTGCATATGAGCTCCACAATCACTGCTTTCTGTAGGTACATGTGAGCTCCACAATCACTGCCTTGTGCAGTTGTATGTGAGTTCTACAATCACTGCCTTATGTACGTGCATGTGAGCTCCACAATCACTGCCTTATGTGTGTGCATTGGAGCTCTACAATCACTGCCTTATATAGGTGTATGTGAGCTGCACAGTCACTGCCTTATGCAGGTGAATGTGACCTCCACAATCACTGCCATATATAGGTGCACGTGTGCTCTACATTCACTGCCATGTGTAGGTGCATGTGAGCTCTAGAATCAGTGCCTTATGTAGATGCATATCAGCCCCACAATCACTTCCATATGTAGGTGCATGTGAGCTCTCCACTCACTGCTTTATGTAGGTACATGTGAGCTCCACAATCACTGCCTTATGTAGGTGCATGTGAGCTCCACAATCACTGCCTTATGTAGGTGCATGTGAACTCCCCACTCACTGCCTTATGTAACTGCATGTGAGCTCCATAGTCACTGCCTTATATAGGTGTATGTGAGATTCACAGTTACTGCCTTAAGTAGGTGCATGTGAGCTCCACAATCGCTGCCTTATGTAAGTGCATATGAGCACCACAAGTACTGCCTTATGTAGGTGCATGTAAGCTCCACATTCACTGCTTTGTGCAGTTGTATGTGAGTTCTACAATCACTGCCTTATGTAGGTGCATGTGAGCTCCACAATCACTGCCTTATGTGTGTGCATTGGAGCTCTACAATCGCTGCCTTATATAGGTGTATGTGAGCTGCACAGTCACTGCGTTATGCAGGTGCATGTGAGCTCCACAATCACTGCCTAGTGTAGGTGTATGTGACCTCCACAATCACTGCCATATATAGGTGCATGTGTGCTCTACATTCACTGCCGTGTGTAGGTGCATGTGAGCTCTAGAATCAGTGCCTTATGTAAGTGCATATGAGCACCACCAGTACTGCCTTATGTAGGTGCATGTGAGCTCCACATTCACTGCTTTGTGCAGGTGCATGGGAGCTCTACAATCACTACGTTGTGTAGGTACATGTGACCTCCACAAACACTGCCTTATGTAGATGTATGTGAGCTCCACAGTTACTGCTATATGTAGGTGCATGTGAGCTCCACAATCACTGCCTTATGTAGGTGCATGTGAGCTCTACAAACACTGTCTTATGTAGGTGCATGTGAACTCCACAATCACTGCCATATGAAGGTGCATGTGAGCTCCACAAACACTGCTTTATGTTGGTGCATCTGAGCTCCTCAGTCACTGCCGTATGTAGGTGCATGTGAGCTCTACAATCACTGCCTTATTGTAGGTGCATGTGACCTCCACAATTACTGCCAGCTGTAGGTGTATGCGAGCTCCACCATCACTGCCTTATGTAGGTGCAAATGAGCTGTACAATCACTGCCTTATGTAGGTGCAAGTGAGATCTACAATCACTGCTTTATGTAAGAATATGTGCGCTCCTTAATCACTGCTTTATAGTAGGTGCTTGTGTGCTCCGCAAACACTTCCTTATTGTAGGAGCATGTGAGCTCCACATTCACTGTCTTGTGTAGGTGCATGTGAGCTGTACAATCACTGCCTTTTGTAGGTGCACATGAGCTCCACAATTACTGCCTTGTATAGGTGTACATCAGCTCCACAATCCCTGTCTTATTTAGGTGCATGGGAGCTCTAAAAATCACTGCCTTATGTAGGTGCATGTAAGTTCCATGATCACTGGCTTATGTAGGTGCGTATCAGATCCAGAATCACTGACTTGTGTTGGTGCATGTGACCTCCATAATCACTCTCTTATGTAGGTGCATGTGAGCTCTGCGATCACTGCCTTATATAGGTGCATGTGAGCTGTACAGTCACTGCGTTTTGTAGGTGCATGTGAGCTCCATAATCATTGCCTTGTGTAAGTGCACATGAGCACCACAATTCTGCCTTATGTAGGTGCATGTGAGCTCCACAATCTCTGCCTTATGTAGGTGCATGTGAGCTCTACAATCACTGCCTTAAGTAAGTGCATTTGAGCTCCACAATCATTGCCTTATATAGGTGCATGTCTGCTCCACAATCACTGGCTTGTTGTAGGTGCATGTGAACTCCACAATCACTGCCTTGTGTAGGTGCATGTGAGTTGTACAATCACTGCCTTTAGTAGGTGCATGTGAGCGCCACAATCACTGCCTTGAGTTGGTGCATATGAGCTCCACAATCCCTGCCTGATGTAGGTGCATGTGAGCTCCACAATCACTGCTTTATTGTAGGTGCATGCAAGCTCCACAATCACTGCCTTCTGTAGGTGCATGTGAGCTCCACCATCAGTGCCTTATGTAGGTGAAAGTGAGCTCTGCAATCACTGCCTTACATAAGTGCAAGTGAGCTGTACAATCACTGCTTTATGTAGGAATATGTGAGCTCCCCAATCACTGCTTTATAGTAGGTGCTTTTGTGCTCCGCAAACACTTCCTTATTGTAGGTGCATGTGAGGTGCACAATCACTGCCTTGTGTAGGTGCATGTGGGTTCTACCATCACTGTCTTGTGCAGGTGCTTGTGAGCTCTACAATCACTGCCTTATGTAGGTGCACATGAGCGCCACAATCACTGCCTTATGTAGGTGCATGTGAGCTTTACAATCACTGACTTGTGTAGCTGCATGTGATGTCCATATTCACTGCCTTATGTAGGTGTATGTGAGCTCCACACTCACTGCTTTATGTAGCTGCATTTGGGCTCCATAGTCACTGCCTTATGTAGGTATATATGTGCTCCATAGTCACTGCCTTATGTAGGTGCATGTGAGCTCTCCAATCACTGCCTTATATAGGTGTATATGAGCTCCACAATCACTGCCTTATGTAGGTGCATGTGAGCTACACTCACTGCCTTATGTAGCTGCATGTGACCTCCATAGTCACTGCCTTATGTAGCTGCATGTGAGCTCTACAATCACTGCCTTATGTAGGTGCATTTGAGCTCCACAATCACTGCCTTATTGTAGGTGCATGTGACCTCCACAATTCTGCCTTATGTAGGTGCATGTGAGCTCCACAATCTCTGCCTTATGTAGGTGCATGTGAGCTTTACAATCACTGCCCTATGTAAGTGCATGTGAGCTCCACAATCATTGCCTTGTGTAAGTGCATGTGAGTTGTACAATCACTGCCTTTAGTAGGTGCATGTGAGTGCCACACTCACTGCCTTGAGTAGGTGCATATGAGCTCCACAATCCCTGCCTGATGTAGGTGCATGTGAGCTCCACAATCACTGCTTTATTGTAGGTGCATGCAAGCTTCACAATCACTGCCTTCTGTAGGTGCCTGTGAGCTCCACCATCACTGCCTTATGTAGGTGCAAGTGAGTTCTACAATCACTGCTCTATGTAGGAAAATGTGAGCTCCCCAATCACTGCTTTATAGTAGGTGCTTCTGTGCTCCGCAAACACTTCCTTATTGTAGGTGCATGTGAGGTGCACAATCACTGCTTTGTGCAGGTGCATGTGAGCTCTATCATCACTGCCTTGTGTAGGTGTATGTCAGCTCCACAATCACTGCCTTATGTAGGGGCATGTGAGCTCTACAATCACTGACTTGTGAAGCTGTATGTGACGTCCATTTTCACTGCCTTATGTAGGTGTATGTGAGCTCCACACTCACTGCCTTATGTAGCTGCATTTGAGCTCCATAGTCACTGCCTTATGTAGGTATATGTGTGCTCCATAGTCACTGCCTTATGTAGTTGCATGTGAGCTCTCCAATCACTGCCTTATATAGGTGTATATGAGCTCCACGATCACTGCCGTATGTAGGTGCATGTGAGCTCTACACTCACTGCAGCTGCATGTGACCTCCATAGTCACTGCCTTATGTAGCTGCATGTGAGCTCCATAGTTACTCCCTTATGTAGGTGCATGTGAGATCTACAATCTCTGCCTTATATATGTGTATGTGAATAAATCCAAAACCTAAAAGTAGAACCACAGAAGCGATAAAGCCTGGCACCACAGGATGCAGAAACCAAGTGGCAAATACACTCTTAGTAGAAACGAAACTGCAGAGCTGAATGCTTAAAGCCTTAGTAGAAACGAAACTGCAGAACTGAATGCTTAAAGCCTTTAGCATTCAGCTCTGCAGTTCTGTTTCTACTAAGAGTGTATTTGATACGTGTATGTGAGCTACACGATCACTACCTTGTGTAGGCGGATGTGAGCACCACAATCAGTGCCTTATGGAGGTAACCCCTTCCATCTGCACAGCAGCCATATGAGCTCCTGAATGACATCCTTACAAAGCTGCATGTGTGCTCTTGGCCTGCACAAGCTGCTATTGCAGTGAGTGTAGACTGATTCCCTCCCCCCAGGATGAACAATCCAGTGTCTGCCCACTCCCATCCTCCCCACCTGGATTCTCCGCTGCCCATACTGCTAGTTGAACAGAGTTCATCTGAAGTGCAGTAAAGACGGTATCTGCATCACAAGGCCAGATAATCACATAACAAATTTAAATTTTAAAAGAGAAAAAAATGTAAGTATGAGTGATTCTTGAGATTCAATCTTCTCCTGGTTTTCAGTCTGTTTTTTCTTTTTTTTTTTGCTTTTCAATACTGTGCAATTTGAGTGTTGACTTTTCAGTAGGGGACCTAGACTTACTGCAAACTCCTGAAGCTAGCAGTATGAAGACCACTGCCTCACAGCCAGGGACTTCAATGTCTTCTACATTGCAATTACAGCTTGCACAGCCTCACAGCAAAGGACATCAGTGTCTTGAACCTTGCACAGACTCACAGCCAGGGACTTCAGTGTCTTATAGCTTGCACAGCCTCACAGCCAGGGACTTCAGTGTCTTCTAGCTTGCACAGCCTCACAGAAAGGGAATTCAGTGTCTTGTAGCTTGAACAGCCTCACAGCCAGGGACTTCAGTGTCTTGTAGCTTGCACAGCCTCACAGCCAGGGACTTCAGTGTCTTGTAGCTTGCACAGCCTCACAGCCAGGGACTTCAGTGTCTTGTAGCTTGCACAGCCTCACAGAAAGGGAATTCAGTGTCTTGTAGCTTGAACAGCCTCACACCTAGGGACTTTAGTGTCTTGTAGCTTGCAAAGCCTCACAGCCAGGGATGCCAGTGTCTTGTAGCTTGCACAGCCTCACAGCCAGGGACTTCAGTGTCTTGTAGCTTTGCACAGCCTCACAGCCAGGGACTTGGGTGTCTTGTAGCTTGCACAGCCTCACAGCCAGGGACTTCAGTGTCTTGTAGCTTGCACAGCCTCACAGCCAGGGACTTCAGTGTCTTGTAGCTTCCACAGCCTCACAGCCAGAGACTTCA
>NC_056736.1:584570671-584611412 GCF_019279795.1 Protopterus annectens | reverse complement strand
CAGACTCACAGCCAGGGACTTCAGTGTCTTGTAGCTTTTCACAGCCTCACAGCCAGGGACTTCAGTGTCTTGTAGCTTGCACAGCCTCACAGCCAGGGACTTCAGTGTCTTGTAGCTTTGCACAGCCTCACAGCCAGGGACTTCAGTGTCTTGTAGCTTGCACTGCCTCACAGCCAGGGACTTCAGTGTCTTGTAGCTTTGCACAGCCTCACAGCCAGGACTTCAGTGTCTTGTAGCTTTGCACTGCCTCACAGCCAGGGACTTCAGTGTCTTGTAGCTTTGCACAGCCTCACAGCCAGGGACTTCAGTGTCTTGTAGCTTTGCACAGTCTGCCGCTTGCGCAAGTAGTCAGCTACATGCTCAGGTGAGTTATGTTTCTCACACCCTACCTGAACATGCTCCCTATCTGAACATGTTGTTAAGTTTGAGTGAAGTAATTGCGGCAGTCATGGAGAGGTAGTGGGAGGGCATGGGGCTGGGGTTTAAGGCACTGATCAGGAGGGGATTAGGGTTAGGGAATGGACTGTGAGTTTAAGGTTCAGTAGCAACGCAGTAGTTTTAGATTTAGGGAGTGGCAGTTTACACTATAAGGTGTGATCAAGGCCTTTATGTTTATGGAGGGAATTGTGGAGCTTAAAGTTTTGGGATTGATCAGAGACTTTTGGGTTATGAAATGGGAGCAGACTTTTTTGGTTTACAGAGCGATCAGGTAATTTAGGGTTAGAGAACAGAAAGGAAGTTTTAGTTTAGGAATAAATATCATTAAGCTTACAAAGCAATGTGCATTTACAGAGCATTTATTTATAATATGTATGAAACCAAAAGATAGAGAATATTAAAGGGAAATGAGCGGAAAGCATGAGGGGTGAGAAGGAATGGGAGTGATTCATGAATGAGAGAAACAGCAAATAAATGATTAAATATGCCTGCTCAAGCTGAGCTGCCTGTGTTTTAGGGAGGGTGGGTGGTTGGTTGGTGAAACTAAGACAGGTTCTTCCAGGCAAAAACAAAGTCATGCATTTTATCTAAATGTGCACAAGTACCTTTAACTCAGTCTTATCCTGATGAGAAACAATATTTGTTGGTAGATTCTCTCGTTCTTTCTCTGTCTCTCTCTCTCTCTTTCTATCTGGATTCTTCTGGCAAAACAATAATTTCCATCTTCTTCTTCAATATCTGCCTTCACACTGTCTGATTCTATTTCTCTGGGCTACTGCTCTGGATACCACATCATTTTCCAGAAAGGGCAAATTATCTCTGTTGCCATTCTCTCAACCCAATTTTTTATTACATTCAATGGTTTATAAATAAACCTCCTCTCCATAATACAACCAAGTATCTTTCCTTTCTTAAAGAAGCAAGTAAAACTTAACTAAAATGTTAGTAAATTAAGAAAACATCAATTTATTTATTCATTCTTTCATTCATTCACTTGTTCATTCATTTATTCATTCGTTTAACTGTTTATTTATGTGTTCTTTCTTTGATAACCAGGGCAGAGTACAGATCCAGATGGGCCATTGTCAGGCTCGGCCTCGGTCATCTCATCCAGGTGCCATTCCTCTAACAGAGCTGTGAGAATATGGCCCCATGACCCACCTCCGAGGAATCTTTGTACACAGGAAATGCCAGTACCAGCTTAGAGCACAATATCTCTTTTAGGTGTTTAAAAGCTGTATCTATTTTTGCTATCTGTTTTATCTTTAGGAGCCACCTGCTTTTTTATTAAGTCAATCAAGGCGATAAATATCATTACACACTGAAGCAAAAACTTCCTGCACTATCAAACTAACTAAAGGGGAACCCTTACTTGGTGTTTAGTAACTGGAATGGATCAGTTCTTCATGGCCTGCAGTTTCTCAATTAAGGATCCTGTCTTTCCACAGCTTATACCATACCCCAAGTATCTCACTTCAGTCATAGTCAATTTGCTTTTAAAAGTATGAACAGCTCTGTCTTTTTTATTGCCTCTAAGGCAGCCTCTGCACTTTAGCCAAATGTGAATTTTGGCATTCAGTATGAATGACAATATCAACCAAATAGGCAGCAGCAGCAGTATTCATACTATGAGTTTTAAAATTATAGGTCATTAAGATGTTACAGTGGACACTATACAATCCAAAGATGAGAATGGTGTACTGAAACAAGGCATTAGGGATGAAAAAGGTTGTTTCCTGTCTTGTTTCAGCTCTTAAGGGAATTTTACAATACCCATTCATTAAATCTAATGTAGACAAGAATCTTGTCTTTCTTAGCCTCAGATTCAGTTCATGCACCCTAGGTATGGGGTAACTATCAAACCTCAGGTTTGGGGACTAATAATATGGGGCCATTAAACTGCTCTATTACCCCATCGTGAGTATTTTTTTTATTTCCTCCCTCACTGTCTGTCACTGTGATCCTGGTATTCTGTAAGGTTCAAAGTCATCTGTCAGTTGGTGCAGAAGATTAAAGAGTTGTTAATGGGCTGTTTCCTGTGCTCCAGTTGTCCAGAGTTTGATTCCCTCAGCCTCCATTATCTAACTGTGCGACATGAAGCAAACTCCTAGGCTGTGTCTGAAAAATGTCTATGGGAATCCCTGCTCTACTCTGATTAATAAATACTAGTAAAATAAGTTAGACTTAATATGGCAGTGAATCAACTTTGTTCTGCAATCAGTTCTGAAAACATGTCCTTGTTCCTTAATGCAATTTGTTTTATTTCTTGTTTTTGTGGCTTTGCCACATACCTCTCAACCACTCAGTGTAAGAAATCTGGATAAAGCCAGAAAGAATGCAGGGACAAAGGGACAAAAAATAGGGACAGAGTTTAAATATCGCTCCTACAAACATAGAAAGTTGCTACAATAACAGGTTTTGCATTATTATGTATCTTCTGAAAGGTATAAAGTCTAAAACTGAAATGTCTGGCATTATTTAGTATTATTTAGTGACGTCAATTTTCAATGATTTGCCAAAAAAAAAAAACACACATTTTATGAGGAACAGACCAAAAATACAAGGCAAAAATCTGAACATTCTGCAAAAATCTGTACAGTTGAGAGGTATGGCACCAATCTGAACTGTAGGCATAAGCATCAATTCTCATTCTTCATCAGATTCACTAATCTCTGCTATTAAACTAATTATCAAAGTTTGTACTTCCTTCTGCAGTTTCAGAATATTCATATTATATATCTGTTCTGGTTTACAGCTACTTGTTAGTGTAACTCTGTAGTTTATCTCATTTATTGTCTTTGCATTTCAAATTCCGCAGTGTTGCAGCGGTAGCGTTGTTGCCTCACAGCAAGAGGTTCTCCCGTTCGATTGTGCAGGGAGTGCCTTCTGTGTCTGCATGTCCTCCCCGTGGGTCAAGTGGTGTTCCGAAAGACATGCGTGAATGGGTGTGCCTTCGTTAAAGGTTGGGTGTTGAACAGGCAACTCGGCACCGTGAAAATCTACTGCCAATCATTAGTGGACTGGAGTTCCGCTGTGGCGACCCCTAACTGGGAAAAGCCGAAAGACAATAACAACATTTTCTTTGCATTTCAAATTAACCCTGCCAGAGGGAACAAAAAAAAAATTACCTGTTCTCCAGCTCTGATTTCCCTGGTCTTTGTCTTTCCCTTATATAACCCTTGTTGAGAAGCTTGGGACCTTCCCATGTGTTCCTCTGGTATTAGGAGTACCACTTTCAGCCTGTCATGTAAACTGGCTTATTTAATGGGTTTCTAGGTAAATACTAGACAATCAATCTGCAGACTATTGGAAGCCTAGCCAATAACCAGAGGTCTGCATCAAAAACTATACCTTGTATCTTAAAGTTGAAGACCTTAACCACCCCCCACCCCCCCATATTTATTTATGTATTTGCTTTTGTTTACTGGGAAAGTCTGACTGGGTTGCATTGCCCATTTTCAGGAGTGGACTTGGGGGAAAAAAAAGCTCCAAGAAATAGTATTTGTACAATATAACAAAGTTTTGAGAAACTCTAAAGAAAGAACAGTGGACAAAAAATATGAAATTCATTAAAAATGGAATGAACAAGAACTAGCATATAAAGTCATAATGTAAAACCTAAAAAAGTCATCAGAAAGAGGAAATCTTGCTTGTCTGAGTATTGCTATTCAAGAAATTCAGAACAGTTGTGAATTCTAAAGTAATTTATATGTATTTTGGGACTGTTTTTTAAACGGACTCGTTTAAGAGGTTGTTTGATGGTAAAGGGAAAGCTGTTCCATAGTTTACGCTGAGTAAAAGGAATCCATGTTTTTATTTATTGGCTTTTTGGGGTTCTATTATTTGTTAATCCTTTTATCAAAGGTTATTTTTTTGTGTTTGAGCCATCTTATTATATTACTGATGGCTAGGGAGTTTGAGGGATGATATACTATTTTATGCACCATTATGAACTGCACTTATTATAGCTGGAGTTCTAGTTCAAGCCAGTTCATGTTCTGCAGGGCACTACAACAATAGAGTCAGTCTGGGAGGTTAAATGCAAATTTAAATATTTTATTGTTCAAGCTTGTTCATTAAATTTAGTTTGAGGAGTTGTGAAAATTGTAGAACCATACAGCTGGGATGGAAAAAAAATGGGATGGGTGCAGTTACTTTCCTGCTGTGGTCAGGGGGGTCAAAGTTCATAAGTGTTTACTAGGCTAACAACCACAAGGGCCTTTTCAAATGTAGTCATGTATAATCTCTCACAAGTTCTGGTACCCTTGATAAATGTAACCAGGGGCTTGGGAAATGAAACATTTACAAGCAGGGGCCTGGGAGATGAAACATTTACAGGTTGCCTGTGTCCATTAGAGACATAGGTGCCAAGCCAGGGATGAATTTCCTGTTTCCTATCTAATTGTCCAAGTTACATTGAATTGGATTAGGGAAGAACTCTGCTTGCCATGCATGGGGAGCCTGTTCCAGAGGCAGGATGGTCTCTGGGATACATACGTATCTCTCCATCAGGTCCTATTTATATCACAGGTAAGATATAAGTCTTTAGAACAGGTAATTCTGATGCTGTTTGTTTTGCAGATATGCAGGAGGTCCATCAGAGTGGAGTCTGACAATGCCCTGAATGCCAGGCATAGATCTCCCCTAATATGGGAGAATGTTGCATTCCCCCTAGTGTAATGTCTTCCCTGTAAGGTCAGATCAAATAATAGTCTTCTTTGAAGTAAAAATAAAACCTGGACCCCCATTTGAGTCCCCAGCATACTGTATGATTGTCTCAGTTTTGGTTACCTTGTGCTCATCAGTTCTGAATATGTTAAATATGAGGGATCCTAGAGCTGCCCCTGTAGTACCCCTATTTGCTGTGGTAGGAGTACTACTGTTTGACAGATTGCATATGGCATTTGAGATCATTCAGTGGTGTTAGTGCTTAGACCAAGCCCTGAGAGCTTGTTGAGGAGAAGAGGGTGGTATAGTACCTACCTATGAACCTATATGATATCAAACTTCTGTAAGAGATCCAGAAAAAGGATGGATACATGATTAGTTTGAAAGGTCAGGAAACAGAGTGAAGATATGGTTATCCATATGCCTTTTTTGGTTGACTGTGTCTAGAACAGGTAGTAGGGCAGTTTCAGTGTTGTGATGGAGCTTGAGGCCATGTTGTGAAAAGGAAAGTAACTTTTTGTCTAATGGAAAATGTAGTATTTGCTGATGGCTGCATCTTTCTGTACTTTGGAGCGTGGATGGTGGTATTGTGATAGATCAACAGAATGAAAGTTCAGTGGTGGTACCTCCTTTATGTATTGGCATAACGTAACATGTTTTCCATTTTGATGGAACATATGATTCTTGTATCTGTTGATTGCTACAGAGACTGGGTATCTTATTCCTTAATTTTAGACATTCTGCAGGAATATTATCTTCTGCTAATATAATGAGTTTTAGTTTGCTCAAGTATTTTTACTGCAGTAATTGGAACTAGTTCAAATGAGAAGATGTTTGATTAGTACACCAGTTTGAGGCAGGAGAGGTTATGTCTACATTCCACTGGTGGATGTGAACAGTAGTAGCTATAAAGTGCTCAGCGAATGTGCAAGTAATGGTGACATTACATTAGGTGGAAAGAAGGTAGGGTTGGTTTGGTTCCAGTAGACCAGAACTGTTTAGGATTATTGAAGTATGCTGTCCATGGTGCTGTGTAATAGTTTTTTTTAATAAAAGTACCCGTTTTTTATTTAGATTTCATAGGTGTCGATAGTTTTTGGAATTTGTTTTGTTTTTGGTATTTATGCCTCTTATTTCAAACGTTATCTCTAGTTTTCATTAATTGCTTTGTTTTTCATGTTAGCTTACATTGTAGAGGTAACCATTAATTTAAAATTTGCAGAATAGTGGTACTGCAGTATGAAACAGCATTGTCTAGTGCAAGTGTTTTATTGGAGTCCATTTGTAATGTTTCAGGGTCTCAATGAAAGTGTCCTTGCAGAAATTTGTTACAGAGTTTGGTGCTGATCCTTGATGATTTTTTAAAGACGTCTCTGATTACTTGGTTTGTATGGAGGTCACTAAGTCCAAAAGGAAGAATTCCAGCCTGTGTTATTTTTTCAGGATTAGAAGATAGCATACAATCCATAAGTGGTAGCTTTTCTGGAAGTTTTATCATATCTTGGTGAACATTTAATTGTGTATGTTAGATCAAATGTATTGATATTTAAGTATGAGATGTTAGTCCCTTGATCAGAATAATCTACATTGCAATGACTGAGATGAAATGTTTCCTGCTTAACATTATTAGTTATCTGGTTGAATGTATTTTCAAGTTGTTTTAGTATTGTTTTTATTTGGAGGTACGTGTGCATCTATTGTAGATACTAGGATCATAGGATCATAGGAAGTTACTAGGCTATCGGCCCTGTGACCCTTACAAGCCTAGTCAAGAATTTAGCCCATGTTCCAACAACTCAGCACCCCATGCCACTGTCCAGCAGAGACACAGGTAGAATCCCAGGGGTGTATTTTCTGTTCCCCATCCAGTTATCGAGGTTGCGCTTAAAAAGGTTTAATGAGATGCTCTGCTTTACATGGAGAGGGAGTCTACTCCACAAAAGGGGGAGTTTCTGGGACAAAAATATGTCCCGCCAATGAGTCCTATTGATGTCACAGACGAGGTTGAGGTCATGCGTGTGGATTACTCGAGTGGGAATTGTCTTGCAGATATGCAGCAGTCCATCTGGGTGGGATCTGACATTGCTTTGTATGCCAGATAGAGGTCACCTCTGAGGAGTCCCTAGGAGACTGAGTAGAGGGACAGGGCTTTTAGTATATCTGTGTAGGGTAGATGTTTGAAGTCCTGGATTTTCCAGGTGAGGAACCTCTATGGTCTCTCCAGCTGCTGCATGTGCTTTGTGAGGTACATGCCAAAAGGGGCATTGTACTCAATAATAGGTCTTATAAGGGAATTATACAGGGATGTTATGACCACCTTGTTCCTGGATGAGATACCCTTACTAATGAGGTGGGCCATGTAGAAAGCTTTCTGTAGAAAGGGGGCAATAAGGTGGTCAAAAGTCAGTTTGCTATCAACCTGAGAGCCTAAGTCCTTCATGACTGATTGCATGCTTAGTACCTTATTATCAATGTGATAATTTGTGGGGACATCACTCTCCCCAAAAGGGATGATGGCATTCAGTTTGAGGCCATGTTTCTGGCACCAGTCATTTGTTTGGGTAAGACCCTCTTGGAGGATGTCCACATCACTAGGGAAATTGATGACAGCACCCATCTTGCAGTCATCTGCAAACTTGGTCAGCCATAGCCCACTAGATTTGGCTTCCACCTCTGAGAAGTATATCCCAAATAACAGAGGCCCCAAGACCAATTCCTGGAGCACACCACTTGTTACAGGTCTACTACTTGAGGTGACTTCCCCTATTTTGAATAGGTGGGTTCTATCAGTTACCCAGACTGCTACCCATCTGGCAACATATGGATTGATGCCTAGATGAGAGAGTTTATCTGTTATACCTGAGTGGGGAATAGTTTTGAAGGCTTTGGCCAGGTCAAGGTAAGCAGTGTGCACCGTCTTTCCCTCATCTATGGCCTTGGTGACTGTCTCAAAGAAGTCGACCAAATTTAACAGGCATGACCTCCTCTTGACAAAACCAAACAGTGTGGGACCAAGTGTCTGGAGGTTGCCAATGTCCTTGTTAATGAGGTCCATGATAATCTGCTCCAAGGCCTTGCAGATCAGGCTAGTTAGGCTGATGGGTTTATAATTTCCTGGATTGGTGGATGCTCCACCTTTCTGCAAAGGGATGACAGTAGCTGTCCACTCAGCTGGGACAAAGCTAGTACTCAGTCTTTAGTTGAATAGAGTACCTAATGGCGCCGCATGTTCCTGCCTGAGTTCATGTAGGATGCAGCCTGGGATGTTATCGGGTCCCATGGAGGCTGTATTTTTTGCCCTTGAAAGGGCAGTGATGACTTGCTCCCTAGAGGTAAGGGGAGGGGGCAGATACTGTGGATGTCCTGTTTTACTGATGGGGGGGGGCAGAGGAGTGAAGTTTTAACTGAACCTGTCTGCCAGCAGGTTGGCTATATCTACAGCATTTGTATATGTGGTGTCCTTGACCACCAGTTATGAGCAGATCTGGGTGCTTCCCTTAAGACTGCAGACATATGTGAAGATTGTCTTTAGTAGATGTGGCCAGTTTGGACCCGAAGTTTGATTTTGAGGATTTCACTAGTGCTCTTATTTGCTTGTTCAGGCTAGGGATAGATTACTTCCAATTAGGCATCTGCTTCCTCTTGGTCCTGGACAGCAATTTTTTCCTTTTATTATAGACTTTATTTATTGTAGATGTCCACCAGACAGGTTTACTCTTCCTTTCAAAGGGTGATTTCATCCTGTCTCATATTCCTGATTCCATGCAGCTATATAACTGCTCATATAGTACTTTGTTGTAGGTTTGGACATATGTGCCAGTTCCTATGGAGGGGGCTTTGAAGCTGTTTATACCTAACCTCAGAAGGTTGCAATCAGCTTTGGAGAATTTTTTTTGTTTGATCCTAGCTAGGAGGGGGTCAGAGGAGATGGTGACTTTGAAAATGACTGCTTTGTGGTCGGATCTTACCAGGGATGATGACGCTGTAGGGATGCTGCAGTGGTTACTCATGTTGATTAATACCAAGTCCAAGATATTTTCACCTCTTGTGGGGGTGTCAACCAACTGGTCCAATGCATTCGCATTGACAAAATCAAGGAATCTCTGGGCATTTGTGTTTTGGCATGAGTATTTCTTCCAGTCTATGGTTGGATAGTTAAAGTCTCTCAGGATCAGGGTAAAGTGTTGAATCTTGATAGATTAGAAGAGATGCAGATAGGTGGAGTGGGCATCTTGAGTCAGTGGCCTATAGCTAGCTATGATTTGAACAGGGGTCTTGTCAATAGTTACCTGCACCTGGAGTGTTTCCTGTGCATCATACTGTTTAACCATCTTAGAGGTGTGTATGCCTTTTATATATATTGCAACTCCACCTCCTTTTGTTTTGCTGCCCACAGTTTGGGATCTGAATGAATGATAGGATGAGTAATCTGGTATGGCTGGGGTGCTCTCTGCAGCTTTGAACCAGGTTTCTGTGATTGCACAAATGCCAGCTTCTTCCAGGGTTAAGAATGCTTGCAATGAGTACAGTTTCATGTTTAGACTTCTAGCGTTTAGCAGCATAACCTTTAATTTACATTTTGATTAAATATTCATGTTGGTAGTTTTGAACTCATGGCATGGCCTAAAAAAGGCACTATGGGGGAAGCAAAAGCCTTTGCCAGGAGCCTGAAGCCCAAGGGAGACAGATGCAGGCCATCTCTGTGAAAACATTGTGGTTTGTCAGTCATGTCATCCCAGGCTGTCAGGTCCTGGATCTCCTTGGAATGACACCAGAAACTAAGCCAATTGACCTCATGGCATGGCCTAAAAAAGGCACTATGGGAGAAGCAAAAGCCTTTGCCAGGAGCCTGAAGCCCAAGGGAGACAGATGCAGGCCATCTCTGTGAAAACATTGTGGTTTGTCAGTCATGTTTTTCTCTGGTTCTCAGGCTAACAGAAACTCAGAGTTTAGCAGCCCTTTTGATTTTGCATCTGGTCAGGAAGCTACAGCAATAAAACACATTATATATGTAAATTCTAGCCATTAAATCTGGTCTAAAAACAATAGCAAGAATTCATTCATCCAGACATCTCAGCTCCGAGTTTTGAGATCAAACAATTATACAATGCTTGACTTATCAACTTTCCTCCAGCAGAGTGCAATGTGGTTACATTTTTGAAGTTCAACATTTAACAAAGAGAACAAGCATGTGGTTTACATTAATATTTACAAATGACAGAATTATCTACAAAATTTTATCTAGCTAGGCTGGCAGCCTTCACATATCTTCACAATATCCTTCAACAGCAGTCAGGAGTTACAAACAATCTCCTACCACCTTGTAAGGGCTATGGAACAGGATGATAAGTGACTTCAATTGTCAACCTAAGAAAAACAAATGGGGGAACAGCACCATAATGAGAGGTTAAGTTGGGTAAAACAAATACTGAATAACACTGTCTAAAATCACAGGTTTATGCACTCCATTTATTTAGTTAACAAAAACAGAAGTCCTTGCTGATTAAAACTGATGTTTTGCTTTTTCTTCCTCCTATTTTAATGCAACAGCTTGGTTAAGTAGTATCTTTATACTTCCCCTTGACTTTGTTTCAGAGTTCCAGTCCCTGGCACAACTATTTCAAGGCTACATCCGTGCTAGTAGAGAGCTGGGCAGGGGAATGCAATGGCCTTCCTTGGAAAAATAGAGAGACAGAACATGGCTTAGTTCATGTACTGCGTTAAAGTTGTTATTAATGTTATATTAAGTCAAATATCAACAAGTAGGACATAACTAAAGGACTTCTCTGTCCTGCTAGAACACGTATACCCTGTCACAAACATATAAACACAACCAGTGCAATGCTCATCAAGCACAAGAACAAAGTTGGCCAAAGTCTGAATAGATGTCTGGAATGTAAAGCTGTTTTAGCCATTAGGTTCTCTACAGGAGCTGTAAAGACAGGTAAAGAGCACACCTATGAATAATAAAAGCACTCACCTACAATCAGAGGCAACAGATTAAGTATTTTACATCTGCCATATTTTTCCTAAGACTTATCAGTTATAAAAGCACTCTAACAAGAGTTGCAGTTTATAAGTATCTTAAAGATTATTCAGCACCTTTTTCCTTCATGTATAGTGATTCTGACTAGTTCTTCTTTTGGTTTTTCCCAGTTAGGGGTCACCACAGCGGAACTCCGGTCCGCTAATGATTGGCAGTAGATTTTTACAGTGCCGAGGTGCCAACTCGATGCACTACCTTCAACGAAGGTGCACCCATTTACACATGTCTTTCAAACACCACTCGACCATGGGGAGAACATGCAGACTCCACACAGAAGGCGGTCCAGCTGAGAATCGAACAGGAGAATCTCTTGCCGTGAGGTGACAATGCTACCACTGCACCACCACGGTGATACTGACTAGGCTGCTCCTAAACTTATTCCAAGAACAAAAGCAGGAGATTTACAACATTAACCAGACAACTGCACTCTGAAACACAATTTACACAGTTGTGGTTTCTAAAGACTAAACAAGTTAGCAATGATTTGTGCACATTAATAAATACATGTTTATCACAATAAAAAGAGAAGAAAAGCAAATTTTGTTTTAAGCACTCATCAATTTTCACAGACAATTAAATTCCCTATTTAAACATCAGATTAGATTATCTGGTCTCCTAGTGCTGCTAGTTTGAATATGGTTTCAGTGGAAATGCCTAACTCTGAGAAAAGGACTACTGGGGAAATTGTGATTTACTAGTTTTTGATTCATTCCCCACTTTCCATTTTTTCTATTTTTTACTGGTCGGTCTTCCAATGGATGTGCAGGATTGCCGAGGACCCACACAACCCAGGAATGAACAATCCCTTATCGGAGAGCTAACTAGGCTTATACAAGCCTTTACACAGCCGGAAACCAGTACCCAGGACAACGAGGACTCTATTTCGTGTGCACAGCCCGTGCGAACCAAGCAGGCTAATCACAATAACTCTAACAGGAGGTTTTCCGGTGATAACGGACCACCATGCAGTGAACAGAGGTATGGGGAACGGAATAATACGCCACATAATGACAATGACTCATTTCTTCTAAAATACGCCGATATTAATGTAACTGACTGGTTAAACAAAAGTTTTGGAGCTACTGAACAACGTGAACAGAGACAGAGACAAAACGAGCAGGACACTACTTATTCTGAGAAATGTAAGCTCCTTAAAAAATACATGTTAAAATTTAAAAATTTAAACTTAGACAACTGGTTTCTATCTGAATGTTTGAAAAGGAAACATGTGCCTAAGGGGCTTAGATTAAACAAGTTCCCAAATGACATTGTCATGGGTTCTACGCTGTATAAGGAGATTGTGGATATTTTGAATAACTGTGGTTTGGCATTGATAAAAGTTATGATTATTAACAATAACAGTTTGATTGATGAACTTAACATCAAAATAGACAAAATTAACAAAGAAATATGTGATGATTTACTGTTCACTGTGAGAGAATGATATTAGATCAGATTACATCATTTTTTCTCTGGTTCTCAGGCTAACAGAAACTCAGAGTTTAGCAGCCCTTTTGATCTTGCATCTGGTCAGGAAGCTATAGCAATAAAACACATTATACATGTAAATTCTAGCCATTAAATCTTGTCTAAAAACAATAGCAAGAATTCCTTCATCCAGACATCTTGGCTCCGAGTTTTGATATCAAACAATTATACAATGCTTGACTTATCAGCTTTCCTCCAGCAGAGTGCAATGTGGTTACATTTTTGAAGTTCAACATTTAACAAAGAGAACAAGCATGTGGTTTACATTAATATTTACAAATGACAGAATTATCTACAAAATTTTATCTAGCTAGGCTGGCAGCCTTCACATATCTTCACAATATCCTTCAACAACAGTCAGGATTTACAAACAATCTCCTACCACCTTGTAAGTGCTATGGAACAGGATGATAAGTGACTTCAATTGTCAACCTAAGAAAAACAAATGGGGGAACAGCACCATAATGACAGGTTAAGTTGGGTAAAACAAATACTGAATAACACTGTCTAAAATCACAGGTTTATGTACTCCATTTATTTAGTTAACAAAACCAAAAGTCCTTGCTGATTAAAACTGATGTTTTGCTTTTTCTTCCTCCTATTGTAATGCAACAGCTTGGTTAAGTAGTATCTTTATACTTCCCCTTGACTTTGTTTCAGAGTTCCAGTCCCTGGCACAACTATTTCAAGGCTACATCCGTGCTAGTAGAGAGCTGGGCAGGGGAATGCAATGGCCTTCCCTGGAAAAAATAGAGAGACAGGACATGGCTTAGTTCATGTACTGCATTAAAGTTGTTATTAATGTTATATTAAGTCAAATATCAACAAGTAGGACATAACTAAAGGAGTTCTCTGTCCTGCTAGAACACGTATACACTGTCACAAACATATAAACACAACCAGTGCAACGCTCATCAAGCACAAGAACAAAGTTGGCCAAAGTCTGAATAGATGTCTGGAATGTAAAGCTGTTTTAGCCATTAGGTTCTCTACAGGAGCTGTAAAGACAGGTAAAGAGCACACCTATGAATAATAAAACACTCACATACAATCAGGGGCAACAGATTGAGTATTTTACATCTGCCATATTTTTCCTAAGACTTATCAGTTATAAAAGCACTCTAACAAGAGTTGCAGTTTAGAAGTATCTTAAAGATTATTCAGTGCCTTTTTCCTTCATGTATAGTGATTCTGACTAGTTCTTCTTTCGGTTTTTCCTGGTTAGAGGTCACCACAGTAGAACTCCGGTCCGCTAATGATTGGCAGTAGATTTTTACGGTGCCGAGGTGCCAACTCGATGCACTACCTTCAACGAAGGTGCACCCATTTATACATGTCTTTTGAACACCACTCGACCATAGGGAGAACATGCAGACTCCACATAGAAGGTGGTCCAGCTGAGAATCGAACGGAAGAATCTCTTGCCATGAGGCGACAATGCTACCACTGCACCACCACGGTGATACTGACTAGGCTGCTCCTAAACTTATTCCAAGAACAAAAGCAGGAGATTTACAACATTAACCAGACAACTGCATTCTGGTCTAAAAACAATAGCAAGAATTCATTCATCCAGACATCTCGGCTCCAAGTTTTGAGATCAAACAATTATACAATGCTTGACTTATCAGCTTTCCTCCACAGTTGTGGTTTCTAAAGAATAAACAAGTTAGCAATGATTTGTGCACATTAATAAATACATGTTTATCACAATAAAAAGACAAGAAAAGCAAGTTTTGTTTTAAGCACTCATCAATTTCCACAGACAATTAAATTCCCTATCTAAACATCAGATTAGATGATCTGGTCTCCTAGCGCTGCTAGTTTGAATATGGTTTCAGTGGAAATGTCTAACTCTGAGAAAAGGACGCAAGCCTTAAGGGCGGCCATTAGCTTCCAAACAGATTACCACTGAGCAGCATAACAGCGTAACATTACAAAAAATATCTCCCACTACCTTGTAAGGGCTGTGGAACATGAAAGTAAGTGATTTCAGTTGCCAAACTAACCAAAACAAATTAGAGATGGAGAACAGCACCTTAATCAGAGGTTACAGTGGTTAAAAAAATGATGAATAATGTTGTATAAAAAAACAGCTGTATGTACTCCATTTACTTAGTTAAGGAAAACAAAGAGTCCTTACTGGTCAAAACTGATGTCCCCCATTTCTATGACACTTTCAAATGGAATGTTCTCATCTTTCTAAGTTTCTTGGACAGTGTATTTAATATTCCAAGAGGTTGTCTGCCATATAATAACTAAAAAGGACTGAAGCTATCTGAGGTTTATGGCAATTCTCTAATAGAAAATCGGAGGTCTGTTAGTAACTGGTCCTAGTCTTTGCCATCTTATTCAATAACTTTTTTTAACATGGACTTTAGTGTTCAGTTAAAACACTTCACCACTCCATCTGTCTGAGGATGGCACAATGAGATATGTAGTTATTTGATTTTAAAGTACCATATCCAGAAAACAACACAAATTCAAGAGAGACTTAATGGCCTACAAAAACAACAAGGCATACATAATAAAAGAAGATGTTGGCAGTGAAAATATAAATTCAACACATGCCAACAATATTGATTTAAATATTAATATGACTGAAAATGTTTCTAATCAAATTATACAAGAAGAATGTGAACTTATGAATGAAGGTGTGACTCTTGAAAGTAACAACAAAGAAAAACAAGGCACTAAAAACAAAAATAATGGAAACAACATTAATAACACTACCTATGCTGAAATAGCAAGTACATCAGCTAGTAATTCAGCGGTTCCTTTTCAGGGGAACAACAACTTAAACAAACGGACTACACGGTGGTACAATGCCACTCAGAAAAAGTTCAAGCCGAAAGGCAAGAACAAGAGAAAATGGTAGAGGACATTGATTGTTTTGAAATGAACATTTTAAATGTGTCAAACATTGAATTAAGTGAGGATGCATTAAGTGTGTTAAGAAAAGGTTTCTCCTTTATTCCATCAAACAAAGTTAACATCGGAAAGTTATTAATTGACTTTAGGTTATACTTGAGAAAACTGAATTTGAATTACATTTTGCATGATATTACAAAAAATGATAAAGACAAAGGTTGTATCAAAAAAACAAGCACATATAATCCTCCATTATTGAACACACTACAGGTTTTTCAGAACTCATGTGAAAAAGAGTTCAGAAAAATTAAAGTTAATAAGTATGAGAAAAATCTGTCTGACAATGAAATAAAAGCTCTAAGGTCTCTAAGTGATGACAAAAATGTTAGAGTGATGAGAGCAGACAAAGGTGGGATGACAGTAATCATGAATACAAAAGAATATGAAAAGAACATAGAAAAGTCTTTGTCAGACAAAAATACATACAAAATTATTAGTTCAGAAACTGTTAGGTTGAAATACAATGCCATAAACAGTTTTTTATTTGACATGTTCAGTCAGGGAGAAATAGATATGAATAGTTATGATTATATGGTAGTAGAAGAGCCCAGAATGCCAAAATTATTTGGAATTCCAAAAATTCAAGAGAACAATAGCAATATACCATTTAGACCTATCATAGCAGCAAGGATGGCAAAAACTGAAAATATCTCTGTTTGGTTGGACAAAATATTGAATCCAATAGTACAAAAGTCAAAATACTATTTGAGGGATTCCTGGCATTTATTGGAGATTCTTAGGAATCACACAATGGATGGAACACCTGTATTTTTTGGGACTTTAGATGTTAAAAGTCTTTATACATCTATAGACCAACAGACAGGAATAGAATACATGAGAGAATATTTAAACAAAAATACCACGTTAACAAGTATTAAAATCAATACTTGCTGCAGTTTGATGGATTTAATATTGGAAAACAATTTTTTCACTTTCAATAGTAAAATGTACCAACAAATTTCGGGTGTAGCTATGGGTGCTAGGGTAGCTCCCGCTTTTACCAACATTGTAATGGCAAACTGGGAGCAAAGATACCTAGAAACACATCCAAGTTTTGTGAAGGTGAAGATTTATTATAGATTTATAGACGACTTGATCTTTCTATGGTCAGGAAATCAACTAGAATTCCAAGAATTTGTAAGTGATTTAAACAATACGACCTCTTTTTTACAATTTAAAATTGGTAATTTTGGTGAGACTACAAATTTCTTAGACATTAATATAACTGTTGATAGTGAATTCAAGACTTTCACAAGCAAAATACACAGAAAAGCATGTTTTGCAAATCAGTATTTACATAGTGAAAGCCTACATCCCACACACATGAAGAAAGGTGTCATCAAAGGACAGTACATAAGGCTCAGTAGATTGACATCTAGTGATGACACATTCTTAAGTGAAGGAAACATTTTGAGTAAATTATTTCAAAGAAGAGGTTATGACAAAAAATGGATCAAACAGATAGAGAAAGAGGTATCACTTTTGAGAAAGAATGTAGCTAAACCTACATTACAGTCCACTGACATCATGGTGGAAGCAGGGGGGTTATTTGAAGTACAAGATACAAAAGATGTCAAGAATGAATATAGAACATGTTTTCCAATTCCTATTGTTGATGAAATGTGGGAAATCAAGAGTACAATATTAGAAAATTGGAAAATTATATTAGGCAACAAAGATTTGGTAGACATTGTAGGTTCAAGTCCCAAGTTCACGTACAAGAAGATCTTAAATATTAAAAGTATGTTAGAGTATCAAGAAGCATCAACAAGAAAATTATCAAGAGCATGCACAATAAAAAAGGGAACCTATAGTTGCAACAATTGTAGACAGTGTAGGTACATCAGCAACACTTCTTTTGTTACTTTAGGACAATGTAATGAGACATTTTGGGCAAAATACTATTACAATTGTAACAGCGAATTAATTGTTTATGTAGCAAGTTGTGTGACATGTAAACAATATTATATTGGGAAGACAAAAAGACATTTAAAAAGGCGCATTTATGAGCACAATTTGGCCATAAAGAAAAATGACAAATCAAATGCTTTATTTAGACATTCCACTAGTTGCAAGGAATTCAAAAAGTTTGAATTCTTTGTGTTAGATAAAGTGGACAATGTTAGTTTTAGTGGGGATTTAAACAATATACTAGAGTGTAAAGAGGCTTATTGGCAATTATACCTGGGAGCTGATAAGCCCCCAGGATTAAATGACACAATAAATTTAAAATGTTTTTTATTATATAGGTAATCAAAACAAGTTTTATCAATCATTATTTATTATTTTTTATATCATTCAATAGAATTTATATGTATTTAATTGTGAAGTTAATGACAAACGATGATGCAATTTCCTGTGTAAGAGTATATAAGGAAGTGATATATTAGAAAAGTTGTTTCTGAGGAAGGTCACGAAAAATTAAAAGTGATTGAAAGCGCTAAAAATAGATCGTCTGCGTCATTTGATGGTACTGGCACTTCTAGTTTTCTTGATTTTAAAGTACATACACTTTTGGGCATAAAGAGAGAGTACCCTGATCAGAGACCACTTATTTAGTATTCTTACCCTGAAAAATAATAAGACTAATTCCCTAGGTATAGTCGAAGCATTAACTACCCATAGCAAGATATCTTTAGTGTGTCTAGTTGCAATTGTTCAAAATAACCAAACTATGTCAAAACCCTTTGCTACATTTTGCTAGTGACCCAACAATGTCTATTGCAATGCACTACTTTGACAAGTCTTGTAATCAAAGAATTTTTAAAGCCTGAATGTCGGGGTGTCTTTTGGCACACAAGGGTGTCCAGGACACCCATTCTCAATCTTTCTTTATTCCTGCCTAGTAAAACCTTGCTAGGATTGGTGATTTAGCTTTCTCCATTCCTTTGAGTACCTTATCACACAGCTATATGCTAACCTCATCACCAGGTTTCTAAAAGACTTTGGCACCAGCAGCTGGCATAATACGTCCTCTTCACTCTCAGTCTCTACAACTCAAAGTACAAGAAGTAGAAAAACTTGTTCTTCTTTCTACCTTAAAACCTATCTATATTTTATCTTGTTCCAGGCAAACTGCCCTCTTTCCACTGTACCTTTGTTAAAATGTAACCATGGTTCCTGAAGATCCTCTAACTCTACAGTTTACTCAAGGTGCACCTGTCATCAGGTAGATGCAGACACTAGCATCCCAGTATCTATCTCCTCCCAGAAAGGGTAACTCATGCCATTATTATTTAGTGTCAGTTTCTGACTTTCTCTAATGTTCCTTAGTCCCTTCCTTTGATCCGTCCTTTTTTAAACCTGATGCACAGAACTGTTTTCCTTTTGCTTAGATTTCCTGTATTTTGGCTCAACACAAACATCATTAGGATTTCATTCAAGATTATTCTGCCCCTTAGTATGCAATGCCTCTCTCCCTCTGTCTCTTATTGAATGAATTCTGCCCCTTAGTATGCAGTGCCTCTCTCCCTGTCTCTTCGTGAATGAATTCTGCCCCTTAGTATGCAGTCCCTCTCTCCCTCTGCCTCTTAGTGAATGAATTCTGCCCCTTAGTATGCAATGCCTCTCTCCCTGTCTCTTATTGAATGAATTCTGCCCCTTAGTATGCAGTCCCTCTCTCCCTCTGTCTCTTAGTGAATGAATTCTGCCCCTTAGTATGCAGTGCCTCTCTCCCTGTCTCTTAGTGAATGAATTCTGCCCCTTAGTATGCAGTGCCTCTCTCTCTCTCTCTGTCTCTTAGTGAGTGAATTCTGCCCCTTAGTAGGCAGTGCCTCTCTTCCTCTGTCTCTTAATGAATGAATTCTGCCCTTTAGTAGGCAGTGCCTCTCTCTCTCCCTCTGTCTCTTAGTGAATGAATTCTGCCCCTTAGTATGCAGTCCCTCTCTCCCTCTGCCTCTTAGTGAATGAATTCTGCCACTTAGTATGCAATGCCTCTCTCCCTGTCTCTTATTGAATGAATTCTGCCCCTTAGTATGCAGTCCCTCTCTCCCTCTGCCTCTTAGTGAATGAATTCTGCCACTTAGTATGCAATGCCTCTCTCCCTGTCTCTTATTGAATGAATTCTGCCCCTTAGTATGCAGTGCCTCTCTCCCTGTCTCTTAGTGAATGAATTCTGCCCCTTAGTATGCAGTGCCTCTCTCTCTCTCTCTCTCCCTCTGTCTCTTAGTGAGTGAATTCTGCCCCTTAGTAGGCAGTGCCTCTCTTCCTCTGTCTCTTAATGAATGAATTCTGCCCCTTAGTATGCAGTGCCTGTCTCTCTGTCTCTTATTGAATGAATTCTGCCCCTTAGTATGCAGTGCCTCTCTCTCTGTCTCTTAGTGAATGAATTCTGCCCCTTAGTAGGCAGTGCCTCTCTCCCTCTGTCTCTTAGTGAATGAATTCTGCCCCTTAGTATGCAGTGCCTCTCTCCCTCTGTCTCTTACTGAATGAACACCGCCTTTTCAGTGTATATCTTCTCTATGCGGATGATCCTTTGCAAAGGATTTATCTTCAGTTTTACTGGTTTCCTTACTTACAGATCCCTGTTGTCTACAGCCTTCCCTTTGACAGTTTTGCCTTCAATTGACAGAAGCTGGATCAGAAGCCTGACAATGTGCTGCTTATCTTCTTTAACGACTCTGTGAGTTCCTTCTTCTTCTTATATTTCTCCTTCTCAGCATCCATCTGCTGTTCAGAATTCTCAGTTTCTGGGACTTTCTATTTTAGTCTGACAAAAAGTTTAGAGTGTATTGATATATTTATTTATTGCAATTTGATTATTGGGAAAATCCAACTGGGTAGGAGCCCACTTTCAGCAGAGGCCCGTGGAGGAAATCTCCAAAGTATTGCAAAACATTTTAAGGACAATAATTTGACAGTCTTTAGGAATAATACAAAAAAACAATTACAGTTTAAATAATTATACCAGTGTAGACAATATGTAAACTGTAGCTATGAATAGATTCAAGTTATATGACAATGCTAGTTAGAGAAATTTTAGCCAGTTCATAGATGAATTAAAGGTAAGGTAGTATAATATAAACAGGAATTGCAATTTGATGTGAGAGAAAAGCAAGCTTGTGGGATATTTAGAGAGAAATTGATAGAAGTAAGGAAGTAAGTAAAGAAGTGAAAGTAAGGAGGTATAAGGTCTGAATAGGTATTTGCTCACATTTAATGATATAGTTTATCCTGGTCATGAGCAAGAACTGATCCAGAGTTTGGCTAGGAAGTAGTTTTGAAAGATAGGAGGGAGGGAGAGTATTGACCTGATGGACAGAAATAAGGAGCTCTAGGTCTTGGCAACATGGTACAAATACAGACAATGCCCAGCAGATTTGACAGGTTTGTGAACAGACAGAAAGTTTTGGTCATGGGATCATAATGACCAACTAGGAAAAGAGTTGTGTAGAATGTTATTTAGCACTGGTTAAGCAGATGGAGTCTAAATAACTTTATAGGTGGCAAGAAGCTGTGCATATATTAATTGATGTGGACTTCTAACAAATTTAGGCTTTTTAGTGCTGCACAATGGTGGGGGCATTGGCAAATTTAGCAACTTTGCTATAGCATTGTTCAACTTCTGATTTTTGTGAAGGCCTGAAGGTTAGTAAGAATGGAAGCACCATAAAGAAGTGTGGGGAGGAGATAAGTAGTGGCAAGTGTAGCTTTAGTTGCATCGGTGATTACATTTTTGGCTCTAAAAGCGCCCCCAGTTTTGTATATCCAGGTCGAATTTAAGATTATCATCCACTATCATCCCTAATAATTTGCTATTAGAAGTAACTTCATTGGTTGTATTATCAAGAGACAGGACTTTCAATTTTTTTTATTTCATAGGAGAGGGATTGAGGAAAAAAAAGTAGTAGATTGCTTTTTTAGGGGTGAGCATGAGTTGTGGGTTTCAAAAGCCATGTTTCACTTGCTGTTAAAACTTCCCTAGCAATATTTTAATCAAGAATTCATCTCAAGTTGTGCATTTTTGATACTTCCTAATTTTATTTAGTTTTTATACACCCTTCCAATGAGTGTTCCATTCTCTTTAGTTCTGCTAGTCACTTTAACTTCCTACTTTGTAATACTTTCAGGCTGCAACAATTTAGCATGTATGTTCCTTCTTTCCAATGGTTTATGTTCATCTCTTTTAAAGGTATATTCTGACATATCTTTTTAAATTATATACAATTCTCCTGTCTTTGTATCCCTAACCACAATTTCATATCTTCTAAGACTATGCATTTGCCTTTGCTGGATTCGTACTCTCTAAAGTGTATGTCTGGTGGTTGCTCTCCCACTTTTCATGCTTAGGCAAAGGCTCATCTGTAGGGTTATTCACCTGCTGTTTCCTCTAGCTACACAAATAGAGTGTTTTTTACAAGAGCAACCTTCTTCTTATTGTCTCCACAACTCTTCAGATTAAGAAAGGCAGTGATGGGCTGAAATACCTTTCCCAAAACAGTCTGTATTTCTGTATAATAGGGTACTGCTTCTTGTCACTATCAATTCTGCTGATGTGTTATTAATATTTTGTATTACATATATAATACTCTTTTATGAGAGTTACCATACTCCCTCAGTCTAACATTTCTTATAATTCTTGGACATCAGTTAAGACATTACAGTTAATTAACGTGACAACTTCATAATAACAGAATGCAATCTCAACAATTTTAACAGATAATTTATGATATTCTAAAGGCATAAACTCATTATCCACATAATTTTCAGAGATTATACTCTTCACATATGTAATTTCTTTGCTGCCACTAGCAAACAAATCTCAATATGCAACTTTCCCACATTTAAAATCAAAGTGCATCTACAGTTGATATCTTTTGTTACCGATATTTCACATAGATTTTAATATAAGCCTATCTGCTCAGTTCTGTACATCATCTATGGCATCTATAGCATAACAGTCTTTATATTAGTGCAACAAAACATTCAGAGCCTTTAGGTTCAGTTTGAAATGCCCACTTTCTTTATGTTTTAGATTTTCCAGTTGTTATCAATTCTTTTATGTTGATCCTCATGACCTGAACATATATTAATAATATGCTTTAAGTTTTGGCATTGAGATCTTGATATTTTTTATGGGACAATGTCCATCTATGAAATTTTTGAAGTTATGCACCTGAGGTACTATTAGCTCTGACATGTAATGATTTTTGACTTTATCATATTCTTATTTATCAGATCCATGTATATCCATGAAGGCTTTAAATGGCTCTCCAATCAACTGGGTTGATATAATCCTGAGCCAGTCAGCTCAGTCCCATCCCTCTTGGTGGGTGCAATGCTTAAAGGTAGTAAGAAACACCTCAAGTCTTTATGCTAGGAATGTTGTTTTAATAATGGCATTGTCCATTGAGTAGCTATTGACTTTGTGACTGTGACCATCCACTTGAATGCAGCCATTATAGTTTATAGTAGCTTATCTACTGCAGCCATATTGATCCGCATGTCCACATACAGTTACACTCCAAAACATTCCCAGTACACCATGAGACTCTCTCTATCTCTAGGAGAAATTACATGTATGCCAGCCGTAACTGGGTAGTCAAAGGACTTTGCCATTAATAACTTCTGCCGAACTGCCCAGCTCAATCCAAAAATATGGAAAATTAAAGCAGTTAGGACCATAAGTCTTTATGAAAAATAATGCAGTTTATTATGTATAAAAGAAAATAAGTTAAGTTTTTCCATGCAAAAACAATGTCTCATGGTTTAACTAAATGATCAGTAATTATTTTAACCCAGTCTTCTACTATTGTGAATAGGTTACTTTTGATAGCTCCCTATGGAGTCCACTAGCAAGAACAATTTACATCTTATTCAAGGATTTCTGTCACTGTGGTTGATTCACCTTCACTGAGCTGCTACTCTGGACACGAAGTCCATTTCCACCAACAGCAAATGCTCTCTGACTGAGCTTCTCTCGGGGTGAGATGTCCACATCCTGAAATATTGAATGTATAAGTGAATGCATAACACACTGATAGCTGATTTCAGAATAGACAAACATGCAGTGTTTTTTCAATTGGTTTGAGTATTCATGTCTGTCTTGCAATTTGATGTGACTTTCACAGATGGATGAGTTAGCGATTTTTTTTTCAATTTGTAAGTTATAGTAGGATGCCTTTAAAGTATAAGAGCACCACATGAAATGTTTCCCTAATGTTTGGTGTCAGTGCTGTTGCTTAGTGAGTTAAGAGAAGGAGAGGGTCAACAGCAATGGATAGTTTAAAATATTGGGACTTTTGGCAGATTGCAGTACAATGGGGGGTGGGTAGAAATATGCCCTTTCCTCTGTTGTGCAATCTGAGAGTTAGTATACATAAAGTAGCAGGGATGTGAGGTTTCAGGACAGCACCCTTTCCAGCAAAAATGTTGTATTTAGTTTATTATATGATGCTGCATGGTTGGACAAGGCATAGTGTAGAGTATGTAGTCACAGTTGTGTGTTTCACTCTTTTGCAAAGTTAATTTTATTTGTAGTTGGTATTTATTGTTAATGGTTGGGTAGGTCACGCATTTGTGTGTTTGCCAAGGTTTTAATCAATACAAGAGTTTCTTCACTGCTTGCTTTCACACACAAACACAATCACACACACACACACACACACACACACAATATATATACATATATATATATATATATATATATATATATATATATATATATATATATATATTGGCTGTAGTTGTTGCATCAAGCAGACACAAGATCAATGTTCATAATGTCAACATCAAGACATCAATAGATTGACATGTACTGCTCATGTTCCGAAAATTACCCTTTAACACATTAAACCAAAAACAAAGTGTTTTTGTGGGGGAAATCCTCCTGCATCCTCTACCCATGTGGGGGGCACCACTGCTAATTATACACATATATATATATATATATATATATATATATATATATATATATATATATATATATATATATATATGGGACCCCTACACTAGACCGACACTCCACAAAGCCGATGCCCAAAAGACCGACACTAGAAGACCGACGACACAGATGATCGACAAGGTGAAATCCCCACAGCCGAAACACCGACATGGGCAACGCTGTGAGCGTGACTCGGTAAGTGTGTGATAGTGAGGGATTTAGGGTTAGGGTGCAGCCGGGTAAGTGTGCGATACTGAGGGATTTAGGGTTAGGGTGCAGGAAAGGTGAGTGTGCGGTAGTGTCAGACTTAGGGTGCGGGTAAGGTAAGTGTGTGTTAGTGACGGATGTTAGGGTTAGGGTGCGGGTCAGGTAAGTGTGCGATAGTGACGGACTTTAGGTTTAGGGGTGGGTTAAGTGAGTTAGGGTTAGGGTGCAGGTAGGGTAAGTGTGCGATAGTGACGGACTTTAGGTTTAGGGGTGGGTTAAGTGAGTTAGGGTTAGGGTGCGTGTAGGGTAAGTGTGCAGTAGTGTCAGACCTTAGGGTTAGGGTTTGGGTTAAGGTTAGTGCATATATAGTTGTGTGTAATGTGTAGTTTACGTTTTTTGTGTCGGTGTTATGGTGTTCGGTTTTGTGAGTTGTCGGTATTGTGTGTTGTCGATCTTTTGGTGTCAGTGTTTTGGGTGTCGGCTTTGTGGTCTGTTGGTGTAGTGTAGGGGATTTATATATATATATATATATATATATATATATATATATATGGGTCTACTTCATTTGATCGAAAGATCATTTGACCTAAACCCATTTGATCGAAAACCAGTATTCAACGCAAATAACAGGGATTTGTCCCCCTCCCCAAAGTCGTGCGACCCTGGAGTTGGTATATATGGTTGGGGGGGTGTGTGGGCACAGAAAATAAAAGAAAAAGTACAGATTTTAAACTGTGCCCCCCCTACACCCCCCCTAACTATATATACCAACTCCAGGGTCGTACAACATTGGGGAGGGGGACAAATCCCTGTTATTTGCCTTAAATACTGTTTTTTGATCAAATGAAATTTCGATCAGATGGGTTTAAGTCAAATGGTCTTTCGATCAAATGAAGTAGACCCATATATATATATATATATATATATATATATATATATATATATATATATATATATATATATATATATATATATATATATATATATATATATATATATATATATATATATATATATATATATATATATATATATATATATATATATATATATATATATATATATATATATATATATATATATATATATATATATATATATATATAATATTTTTATATATACATATATATATATATATAGTTCCCCTTCATATGATCGAATTTCTCTAAACTCGAAAGTCATAAACTCGAAACCAGAATCTCGAATTTAGAGAAACTAGAACATATGAAAGGGACAAAAAAAATTAACACCTTTTAAATGTTTTCACAGGGGGGCTTTGCCCCCTGCACACCCCCCTACTTAAATATACCTACTCCGAGATAGCACTATAGTGAAGGAAAGGAAAATCTCTCATTCCCTGCTATACGCGTATGCGCAAAACGGAGGATTTTCCATTCCTCCGCTATAGTGTGGTCACGGAACATTCACATTTAAACTGCTAGGATACAGGGGACCTGGCCCCCTGCAATAAGGTAAGTTAACTTTTTATTTTTTTAAACCTAAGGCTCTCATTCACAATTTTGAGTGAATGGAAGTTCGAGATTCTGGTCTCAAGATTATGAATTTTGAGCTTCTATCCATTCGATCTTGTGAAGGGGAACCATATGATCGAATTTCTCTAAACTAGAAAGGCATAAACTCGAAACCAGAATCTCGAATTTAGAGAAACTCGAGCATATGAAAGGGACAAAAAAAAAATTAACACCTTTCAAATGTTTTCGCAGGGGGGGGGGGCTTCGCTCCCCTGCACCCCCCACCCCCCTACTTAAATATACCTACTCTGAGATAGCACTATAGTGAAGGAAAGGGAAATCTCCCATTCCGTGCTATACGCGTAAGCGCAAAATGGAAGATTTTCCATTCCTCCGCTATAGTGTGGTCATGGAACATTCACATTCAAACTGCTAGGGTACAGGGGACCTGGCCCCCTGCAATAAGGTAAGTTTACTTTTTATTTTTTTAAACCTAAGGCTCCTATTCACAATTTCGAGTGAATGGAAGTTCAAGATTCTGGTATCTGTTGCTGTAGACCAAATGGTGCTGATAAAATAGATGTTGATATTGTGACAGGTCAACCAAAGGTTAACAAACAACATATATAAATTTGTATTAATATTCATCATATATCTTATACATATTTGATTCATTTCTTCTGCTTGGAGGAATGAAAAAGTCTTGCATAGACAGTTTTGTAGTTTCTAAACAGAGGCTTATTAACATGGACAAAAGAAATTGGCAATAATCAGAAAACTGAATGCAATCTTCATACTGTATTGAGATTTCCACAGCCATTTTCATAGTCACGTCCACAAGTGCAGACTCACAAAATGTTGACATTTTTCGTTAAATGCTCTTTTTATTTCCTGTCCAAACCAACTTAAATAATCAGTACTCACACACTTTATTATTTCTCTCTTAGATTTTTCCATCACCTTCCAAGCAACGATAAATTCTATTCAAGTTTTAGGGATAGCTTCCGTCACTCCCATCTTCCTAAAGACTGGAAAATGTTCTGCACATGCTTTCTGATCCACAGGACATGACTCTGTAACCTACCTGCTTCCCTGCTACTGTTTATTATATTTCCCCAAATATCCCTCCCTTCTGTTTCTCTGTCTGTCTGTCAAACTGCACCCCACTTGCAATACTTTGACAGTGTTCTCTAGTTTAGCAGTTTCCACTGTGCCTCATGACTCCTCTCAACATAGAATCAACGGTTCCAGTTCCAGACAATGAGCTGCAAGTCTGAGACAGCTCATCTGTATTGTAATGCCTGGAGCCCAGCCAATGTCTAATTCAGAAGGTAAACAGCTCGAGGATCAATAGCCAGTAAAACAGCTTAGAATTACTGTCCTTTCCATCTGTAAAGCCACTGAAGTGGGCACGGTCTGTAGTAAGGATAAAATATCTTCCTGTTGAAAGTGGTGAATGCCTATTTGATCACCAGACATTCCCTTTCTATGCTTGAATTATTATTATTATTATTTTTATTGTTATTATTATTATTTTGATCAAATTAATACTTTAATTTTCACTACAAAAATAACAAACAAGATCAGGAATTAGTATGAGAATAACAGGGTGTGTCATACCGCTCTAGGATTCAGTATAACTTCTATTCTTGCAATTAAAGAACTTCCTTTCTGAAGTCATTTCTCTACTTTTTGGAGTGTGTTGACCCATTGAAGAAGTGTTTAAGAGGAGAAGTGCTATATTCATACAGTCACTCACACGACATTCGCACCACTATGGAAATGACCAGCATTCTCAGCCTACACCTTAATCAGACTATTTACCTGAGCCTTTAGTTACCATACAAGCTCAATGAATGGACTTACAAAGTTTGCTTATCATCTCACAGTGCTTAAAGGCTGGACATAACCTAGTTAACGGTTAGTCTGACTTCTGTCCTAGCAAGTCTCCATTTATTTAGTATTCGCTACTCTGGATGTACTTTACTTTTTATACTAATAAGATTCAGTGTGTGAGAGGGGCATCTTTATGTATTTTTCACACTTCTACAGAGGTGATTCCTTAACTAATGAACACTTCTAACAGCACTGTTTTTCCACACTTCTGCATTTTTCCATGGAATCAAAGATACTCACGCACAGAAAGCAAACATTGCAGAAAAAGTCAAAGATGTGTACTATATCTTTAAGACATTATAGCTTGTAAGCAAACAAAACTGTTTAAACTTCTGGAGGTCTTAGCAGTGAGAGAATCAGGCTTGATTCAGGCCTAACAAGCACTGTCCCTGCTGAAGCTGGTGGTATGTTGAGCAAGGCACGTTGCGGTGATTCAATTTTGTGCAGCAATGGATAACAGATGGCTAATGTGGTATGTTGTAACAGTTGTATACTAGTGCAGGATAGCAATTTCAGTTTGACAAAAGCTGCATCATAAACATGAGGAGAGTGGTTTCAGGAGAATAGACAGCTAACCAAGTAGTCAGAAGCCAACAAGTTTTATCCCGACTAGTGATGGGCAATACACACTGAAGATCCTGGTGAACCCACAACCAAGGAAAAAATAATCCCACTGAAACAGCCACTAACTGAGTGACCACCCAGATTGCTACAAATTTTAAAGTATTAAACATACCAAATAAATTTATTTTCAGACAGGTAAGCCTTCCTGCACTTACTTATGTGGGGGTAGGTGGGAGACCCCCAGAATGTACCTTATTTCTTATATACTGATACCAAACCTTCTTGGGTGTAGTTCGAAATATTAAAGTACACAGATATCGAACAGCTAAACATTGATCTCAAAACATTGAATGTCAATGAAAAAGAAAACACCCCCACACCACCTGCTAATTATATACACCAACTCAGATCTTTCTACAGTGGGGAAGGGGCAAATTCCTTGATTCCCTACTGTTTACACGCTTGCAGAGCCTTAACACCATAACCATCCATAACCCAGTCCCTTACACCCCAAGTCATATTCACCCTAATTTACATCCTCGCCTCTTCAAATCTTTCTGTGTCACTACTTAAACACATATAAGTCATCCTTCTATGCCCTCCTATCAGGTAATAATCCAATTACACACTGCCTGGCAGTAATGTGCTGGCTGATGCTCAGAGCACCTTGTAAATATTTCTGTATGACTGCTTTTATCACTATAGTATCTCGAAATGTATAATAACATGATTGCTTATTATGTATCTCTAACTGTATTAATCTGTACATATCGAATATTTACATGCATCTTATTCTGTTTTTGTATAATACTGTTTGCATCTACTACCTGCTTTGAATTTTATGTACTATTATACTAATTGCCTTGTGGGGCTTTTGTCCCTGAGCCTCCACTGAAAATGGGCTCTTTTGGCCCAGTGGACTTTCTCAGTAAACAAATGCCGATAAATAAATAAATAAATAAAACACCAGCAGAAGTGATCAAATGAGTACCAGGCTTGTCTGTGATACAATAGTGATCAACACCGTTACATGTGATCACTAATGTGCAAAAACTGGGTTCCACACTGCAAGACTGAGATAACACTATTCCAGTACATTTGTCTTTTGAATAGGAGCTCTGATCTCAGAGTTGGTTTAAATAAAAGGAGCAGGAGTCAGTGTTATGTCCCCTTAGAATGGGGGCTGCGGGGGGGAGGGCTAGCTTGACCGCTTGCAAAAACACTTTTTGAGGATATTATAATTTTGGCTGCTATCTATGATCAAGTACTCATGATGTTTTGTAATAGTACTTATGAGAGTTGACCGCAAAATATTGCATTTACTATTTGCTCCTATTCAAAAAACAAATTTACTGGAATAGTGTTATCTCAGTCCTGCGGTGCGGAACCCAGTTTTTGCACATTAGTGATCACATGTAACGGTGTTCATCACTATTGTATCACAGACAAGCCTGGCACTCATTTGATCACTTCTGCTGGTGTTTTATCTATTTATTTATCGGCATTTGTTTACTGAGAAAGTCCACTGGGTCAAAAGAGCCCATTTTCAGTGGAGGCCCAGGGACAAAAGCCCCACAAGGCAATTAGTATAATAGTACATAAAATTCAAAGCAGTTAGTAGATGCAAGCAGTATTATACAAAAGCAGAATAAGATGCATGTAAATATTCGATATGTGCAGATTACTACAGTTAGAGATACATAATAACTTAAGCAATCATGTTATTATACATTTCGAGATACTATAGTGATAAAAGCAGTCATATATTAATATTTACAAGGTGCTCTAAGTATCAGCCAGCACATTGGGTTGGGAGGGTGGCCTAATGGTTAAGGTAGTTGCCTTACAAACACAAGGTGCATGGTTTGAGTCTCACAAGGGATAATTGGCTAGGCTTAAAATGACTCGCAAGGGCAGTTAGCTTAGTATGAATCTATAGGAAGCCAGAGGAAACTACTTACCTTGAACATAATACGTTAATAGGGTGCATGAGGAAATGTGAAATGCATGCGTTTGGATGGCAGAAAAAATACTTTGAAATTAGATATGTTCCTATGCTGTTTACATTTGGGTAATATCAGTAAATCTAGTGCTATATTTTTACATTTGTTAGGGTTTATAGCATGAATATGAAAAACAAAGTTTGAAAGGATGACTATTATCCATCGGAGGCAGCTGGGGTTCATCTCATATGTCAGAGTGCATTCTGTCAGCAAAATATAGCTTTCAACACATTTTATTAAGAAATGCAGTTTGTTAATTAATTTCTTTGTAATGTTTAGTCTTTACCAGATTCTAGAACACAATACAGCAAGTGGATATAATGTAGCAAGTGAATTCTCTGTGATTAAGAATCTGCAGGATACCATGGTAACCAGCACATCTGGATACATCATTTTCAGTTGTAATAACAGCATTGCTGTGGGATTCTTATACAAATTAGTGCAAGCTTCTTGTTTGTGACTCTAGAACCATAGGACTGAAGGAAAATTATTGTTGGCCTTATACACAACAGCATTCATACTTTTATTTGCAGAACAAGAATCTACCTTACTCTATAAATCTCACTTTTGACATTCCAAATACAAAATATCTTGAGGTGCTTGTTGGATATCTGTAAACTGTCTATATGTGTGGTCCGTGGATTTTCTCTTCTTCCAGTTTGAAGAGTCATATGGTTAAAAGAAAGAATCCAGTTCACTCAGAATGAAAAGAACATGTAATTGGAAGGACTGATGTTTTATTGTGTGTTTGCGGCATAAATGACTGCTTATTTCTTTTTAACAGCAGTAGAACATGTCATCACCTTTACTCTATAAATATGAATTGCGGTTTCTATAAATATCCTCTTTTATTTTGGTTTTTCATGTCATTGCTTTTGCAGTCTAAATACACGTCTATTAAAAATAAAAATGCAGCCTGCCAAAATAGAAAGACTGACACTGAGATTCACGGAAACATGTCTGTACCTATCTCTATAGTTATTTATTTAATTTTATTTTGCATTTGTTGACCAGGGAAGTTTGGCTGGGCACAAAGCCCTTTTTTCAGTGGAGGCCTGGGGAGAAAAGCTCCAGTGCATGCAGCAGAAACAAAATATTTGTATACAATATCAACAATGTTAAGGAGAATACCATTAAATTAAATTTTATAATGTCAAAATAGGTAGACGAGAACTATACAGTAGTAAGATTTCCTGTATTAATTATATTCTATACAGATATAGCTAAATAACTATGCAGCGGGGTAAATGTCACAATGCTGAGTTACTTACAAAGGGTGGGAAGCAAAACATTAGAAGAGTTAAGAGAGAAATAGGTAAAAGGTGGGTGGGTAAAGATAGTTGGTAACAGAATAGGGGAGAGCAGAGGTATAGTAGAAGAGGAGTACGAAGCAAAGACGTTATACTTATCCTGGACATGTACAGCTACAGAGATAGCATGCTGAGAGGTGTTCTCATAGATGTGTTCTGAATGCCTGTTGGTTTTCAACAAGCCTGAGAGCATGTGGGAGGGCATCCCACAGGGCAGCTACAGAGTTTGAGTATAAGGAGGCTCCCGATGGACCGAGAGGAGGAGTTTGTGTTTAGATTGAACAGCTGTGGTAGGGTGGTAGTATTGAAGCATGCCTTTTAGTGCCAGATAATTGTCAGGGTAGTATATTAGAGAATGAACTAGTAGTAGATGACCACAGTGGGAGTGATGTGGGACTTCAGTCCATGGAAGGGCAGTAGTGTTGAAGCCTCTCTTTTATTGCCAGATACTTATAAGGGTAGCATATTACAGTATGACTTGAGCTAGTAGTAGCTGACTATAGTGGGGTTGATGTAGGAGCTTTCCTCTCAATTTTACAGTCTTTCACAGAATGTCCAGATTTTTGGTCCATTTTTCATAAAACTGTGGTTTTCTGTCAAATCATTGGCAAATTACTGAACATCGAAGTTGGTAAATTTATTTATTTATTTATTTATTTATTTATTGGCATTTGTTGACTGGGAAAGTCCACTGGGCACAGCACCATTTTCAGTGGAGGCCCAGGGAGAAAAGCTCCACAGTTAACAAACAATAAAAACGTATACAGTATGATTACAGATCTGGGGAGAAAGGCTCTGCAGTTTAAAACAAAAACAAGTGAGTAATAGCTACCAAGTGTTTACTTAATGACAGACATTTGAGTTTCAGACTTCATACTCTAGAAAATTCATGCTAATGCAAAAACTGTTAATCTATCAACTTTCTAAGTTTGTAAGAGCAGTATTTAGAAATTGTCCCTATTTTAGGGGCTTTGCCCCCCATTATTTATGGCTTTGTACAGATTTCTTGCTCTAAGAAGTTGAGAGTTATGTTGGGAGTTCTGTCCATGGTAGGGGTGTAGTGTTGAAGCATGCCTCTAAGTTCTGAATACCTATCAGGGTAATATATTAGAATAAGAGCTTGTAGTAGTTGACTATAGTGGAGGTGATGTAGGAGTACAGTCCATGGTAGGGTGGTAATGTTGAAGCATGCCTCTAAGTCCTGGGGACTTCATCATCATCAACCCCCTTTTTCCCATTTTTTCTACATGGGCTTGAGGTATCATGTCAACTGTTGCCAACTCTCTCAATTCAGTGCCACACTCCTGCCTTCTTCAACACTCATGCCTGACTGTCGCAGATATTCTTTCACAAAATCCGTACATCTCTGCTGGATGTCCTTCTTCCTCTTACCTTGTTCCTGTCTGTCCCAAATCTTTCTCACCAGATTGTTCTACTTTTCTGCACGTGTCCAAATTGCCATAATTTGTTATCTTTGATCTTTTTTTGCAATTGGAGCTACTTTGGCGTCTGCCTTTATGTCCTCAATTTTCATCTGTTCCACAGTGTGCATCTTACCACCCTTCTCAGACACTTAATTTCCATCACATCTAGCGTCTTCAACTATTCTACCTTTACTGCCCAGGTTTCTGTACCATACAGTAGTACTGGTCACACCACTGTCTTGTAAACCTTGCTTTTTAGCTTCTTTGGCATTCTTCTGTCATAAACTACACCTGACACTCTATGCCAGTTGGCTGCAGCCCCTCTGATTCTAGCTTTGACCTTTTCATTCAAACTTCCCTTCTCCTCAACCACCCCTCCCAGATACTTGAAACTGTTTACTTGTTCCACTATTATCCATTCTGTCTCTATTCTCCGCTTCTTCTGATTTCCCCAATTTGCTACCATTACCACCATCTTATTTGTGCTTAGTTTCATCCTATGTGCCTTCAATTTTGCATTCCTTTCTCCGATCCTTTGCTGAAGTTCTAGTTCAGAGTCTGTCTGTAATGCCACATTGTCTGCATACAGCAACTTTGTTGATCTGCCCCATCTGACTTGTCGTCCATCACCAGTATGAACAGCAGTGGGCTCAGAGCTGAACCCTGGTCTATACCCACTCCCACTGGGAACCCCTCTGTGAGGCCAAACACTGTTCATACTTGAGTCATTGGGTCCTTGTACATAGCCTGTACTAATTCTACTAATGTTTCTGGGACTTCAAACCACCACAGTACTGCCCAGATCAACTTTCTTGGGACCTTGTCATATGCTTTCTCCAAGTCCAGGAATGCCCAGCTGGGCTCTCTCTCTTCATGTCTAGCTTCTTCTCAACTATCTGTCTCACTGCAAACATCATGTCAATTGTACTGCATCCTGATCTGAATATGAACTTCTCATCTCCCAGCTTACATTCTACTACTCTGTGTATCTGTTTATCAATCACCCTCTCCAGAACTTTCAAGCAATGTGATAGGGGTTTGATGCCTCTGTACTGCCAACAGAAGTGGATGTCCCCTTTGTTCTTGTACACTGGCATGAGTATGCTTAGTCTCCAGTCATCTGAGATCTGCCTTTCTCTCCACCCTGCTATTAATACCCTCAGGAGCCATTTTTCCCCTATCTCACCTAGCATCTTTATCATATCTGCTGTCACCTCATCTGAGCCTGCAGCTCTCCCTGACTTCATCTTCCTTAGTGCTGTTCTTACTTCTTCTAGGGTGGGCTCCTTTTCTTCACTCATCATAGGCTGTTTCTGGGGCAATAAAATTTCTATGGGGTTTTCTTCATTCAGAAGCTGCTGGAAATATTCCTTCCATCTGCCTTTGATGTCCTGTGGACTGGTGAAAAGGTTGTTCCTGGCATCCCTTATGAAGGGTGTCGGACTATCTTCTTTATCTTTTTGTCTTTGCCTTGCAGCCTGATATAGTTTCTTTGTGCCCCTTACTGAGTCATGTTCCAGAAGTTGGTACAGTGCCTCCGATGCCCTATTCTTTGCTATTGCAAATTCTTTCTTAGCTTCTTTGTTAGCCAACCAGTAGTCCTTCCTAGCCTGGTCAGTGTTTTCTATCTCCCACTTCTTCCTGCACTCCTTTTTTCTTTTGATGACTTCCTGGACTTCTGCATCCCACCACCAGTTTTCCTTATGTACCTTATTTCCATACCTGGCTCGGCCACATACCTTTTCTGTAGTCCTAACACATGCTGTATTTAGGTGCTGCCATTCTTGTTCAACTCCACCTATTTCCTCCTCTTCTTGGCATGCTGGAGACCTGAGTAGTTCCTTGAACTGTTGTGCTTTCTCTCCAGTCAACTTCCAGGTCTTCAGCCTAGTCTCTGTTGACCTTAGAGCCTTCTCTGACCACTACTTGCAGCTGATTGTGGCAACTAGTGCTTTATGCTGTGGGCTGACTATTTCACTGGGATGACTTTGCAATCATGGATTCTATCCCAGTGCCTTTTTTTTACTAGAAGGAAGTCTACCTGAGATGCATGATGGCTACTCTTGTATGTGACTCTTGGGACTGTTTCTCTTTCTGAACCATGTGTTTGCTACTATCAAGCCATTTGCCAGGCAAAAGTCTAGGATCTCTTCTCCTTCTTTATTCCTGTTGCCCCACCCATGTGGATCGAGGCAGTCCTCATATCCTGTTCTGTCTGTCCCGATATATGCATTCAAGTCACCCATTATCAATACCAATTCATGTTGTCCTGCTTCATCTAGTAGGTCCTGCAACTGTTGTCTGAATGCACTCTTTTCCTCACTATCACAACCCCGCTGTGGAGCATAGGCTGAGATTATGAATACTACCCTCTCATTACACAGGAGACTGATTGCCATGAGTCTGTCATTAATTCTGATGACACCCTCACTGCCTTCTGAAGCCACTCTCTCACCACAATTCCTACACTATTTCTAGCCTGTCCCCCTACTGAGTCTAGATCCAAAGCCAAGTGGCTTTGCTGCACTGCCCTTCCATCAAATCTCTTGGATACATAGGATGTCCAGCCTCCTCTGTATCATCATGTCATCCACTTCCAAGCTACATCCTTTCAGTGAACCTACATTAAGCATAGGAATTCTCTGTTCATGTTTGGCAGGTTGGTTGGTTTTACATCCAGCTTTCACTCAACAGCGCTATCCCAGGTAACCCAAGATTGGCAACTAGAACCAGCCTGCCAGTAGCTTATTGACCCAGGGCTGCTGGGCTTTATGGTGGGCACACATTGGCCAATAGGGGCACATATACCCCCCACCATTAACAAGGGTCCCTGGCATAGGGCAGAGTAGGCCAGGTCCTCAATCCACTTATCACCGGTAACTACCCATGCCCATTTGGCAACATTAGTCAACATGACCGAATCTCCTGGAGTGATATTTTACACCGTTGAGTGGCTTGCCCTCCCATGGTGTGCAGTCTGTGAGCTATGTTCTCCTATCTTGAGGATACTGCGCACCATAGTAGATGCTCAAAGAGGTTGGGCTGTACAAATTTTCCCCCTATAGGGCACCATGTAGAGTTTGCACTGCTGCCCACAGCTCAATTTATTGGTGAGTTTTGAGATGAAAACACTCAGCATGTTTTTCAGACAAGGGAGAAACACCAATGGAGACACAGAGAAAATGTCCAAACTCCAAACAGGCATTGGTCAGAGGTCAGAATTGAACCTTGTGCATGGGAGGCGAAGACCTTAACCATTATGCCAGCTTAGCTAGTGCTGGATACTTATCAGGGCAGTATATTAGAGTATGAGCAAGTAGAAGCTGACTATAATGGAGTGATGTGGGAGTTCAGTCCATGTTAGGGTGGTAGTGCTGAAGCATGCCTTTTAGTAACAGATACATATCAGGGTATTATATTACAGTATGAGGTACTAGTAGCCGACTATACTGGAGGTGATGTGGGGGTTCAGTCCATGGTAGAGTGGTAGTGTTGAAGCATGCCTTTTAGTAACAGATAGATATCAGAGTAGTATATTACAGTATGAGATACTAGTAGCTGACTATACTGGAGGTGATGTGAGGTTCAGGCCATGGTAGGGTGGTAGTGTTGAAGCATGCCTTTTAGTAACAGATACATATCAGGGTAGTATATTACAGTATGAGATGCTAGTAACCGACTATAGTGGAGGTGATGTGGGGGTTCAGGCCATGGTATGGTGGTAGTGATGAAGCATGCCTTTTAGTAACAGATACATATCAGGGTAGTATATTACAGTATGAGATACTAGTAGCTGACTATACTGGAGGTGATGTGGGGTTCAGTCCATTGTAGAGTGGTAGTGTTGAAGCATGCCTTTTAGTAACAGATACATATCAGGGTAGTATATTTCAGTATGAGATATGAGTAGCTGACTATACTGGAGGTGAGGTGGTGGTTCAGTCAGTGGTAGGGTGGTAGTGTTGAAGCATGCCTTTTAGTAAAAGACATATATCAGCGTAGTGTATTACAGTATGAAATACTAGTAGCTGACTATAGTTGAGGTGATGGGGGGGGTTCAGTCCATGGTATACTGGTAGGGTTTGAAGCATGCCTTTTAGTAATAGATACATATCAGGGAAGTATATTATAGTGTGAAATACTAGTAGCTGACTATACTGGAGGTGATGTGGGGGTTCAGTCCATGGTAGAGTGGTAGTGTTGAAGCATGCCTTTTAGTAACAGATACATATCAGGGAAGTATATTATAGTGTGAAATATTAGTAGCTGACTATACTGGAGGTGATGTGGGGGGTCAGTGCATGGTGGAGTGGTAGTGTTGAAGCATAACGTTTAGTAACAGATACATATCAGGTTAGCATATTACAGTGTGAGATACTAGTAGCTGACTATAGAGGGTGTGATGTTCGGGTTCAGTCCATGGTAGAGGGGTAGTGTTGAAATATGGTTTTTAGTAACAGATTCATATCAGGGTAGTATATTATAGCAATAACCCATGCCTGGGTGTAGGTAATGCTGGATTTAGCCACGGTTGGTGTGGTTTGATCACGAGGGCAAAGCCAAACTGGCCAAACAAAGACAACCGTGGGTAAATCCAGCCTTACCCACACCCAGAAGTGGGTTATTGCTATTATACAATAACATTATAGGTTCATAGGTTCATAGGTTCATACTAGGCTATCTGCCCTAGGGCATTTATAAGCCTAGCCAGAATGTGTTTGGCTTTCGCCACCCATTTTAAATTTATTTTGCTATGCCCTTTTTCGTGGTTAGTATACTGTGCCTCTATCTAACAGTGACACAGAAGTGATACCCGGGGTAAACCTACGATCTCCCATCCACTCATCAAGATTCCTCTTGAAGAGAGTCAATGAGGGACTCTGCCTAACCTGGACTGGGATTTTATTCCAGAGTGAAGGGAGCCTATGGGTTATGAATCTGTCCCTCCAGCATGTCCTATTTATTTCAGTGCTGAGGTTCAAGTCTCTTGAGCGTGGTTCGATGGGATTTGGATTTTCTGAGGTGCAGTATGTCCATTAATTCGGTTGGACATGGCTTTATACTCAGGCACAGTTCGCCTCTGAACAGGCGGTATGCCACTGAGTAGAGCTGGAGTTTCTTTAACCGGCAGCATATGGCATCTGTTTGAGCCTTTGATCCTCTTGGTGAGGTACTTTGGGGTCTTTCCAGTTGCTGCAGGTGTCTGGTAGTACATCCCAAAAGCGGCATTGTACTCAATTATGGGCCTGATGAGGGATGAGTAAAGGGGCACGATGACCTCCACTGATCTAGATGTGAATCCCTTCATGATTAGGTGGGCTATATAAAATGTTTTTCTAACCACTTTGGCCACGGTTGTCAAATGAGAGATTGCTATCAACTTGGGTCCCTAATTACTCTTCTGTACTTAATGGATTTCCACCTATGTGGTAATTTGTGGGCACTTTGTTTTTGCCAAAGGGGATGACTATACACTTTTTGGCATTTAGCTTGAGGCCATGGCTCTGGCACCAGTTGTCTGTTTCTATGAGGCCCTTTTGGAGGATGCTTGTGTCGGCTGGAGAGTCGGTTATGGCGCCCAGTTTGCAGTCATCTGCAAACTTGGTCAGCCACAGTCCTTCCGTTGGCCTGTACCTCCGAGAAATATACCGAACAAGAGAGGTCCCAGGACTGAGCCTTGTGGGACACCACTTGTAACTGTTTTGGAGTCTGACATGGCTCCAGCAATTCTAACCATGTTTAAGGAAAAAATAATTACTTTTCTTAAATAATGGCATTGTATGCCTCCTTGCTGCCCTTCCGCAGCTGTCTGGTATTCTGCGACAGTTCTGATGTACTGCCCATGCGTATACTTACGCAGTACATCAGAGCTGTGGGCAAAAGCAACGGAGAAAGCAAGATCTCTGTTACTTTTTACAACCTGTCTTGCTATGTTAAATGAGTTTAACATAGTGAGACAGCTTTCAAAAAAGCAACGGAGATGCTCCGTTGCTTTCTTTAAAGCTGTCTTGCTATGTTAAACTCGTTTAACATAGCGAGACAGGTTGTAAAAAGCAACAGAGATCTTGCGTTCTCTGTTGCTGTAAAAAAAAAAAAGAGTTATAATAATGGAAAAAGTCCGGGCGACCAGACCTTTTTCCATTACTATAACTCTGATTTACAACGTGCACGCTGACCAATCAGCGTGCACGTTTTGGAATAATAATGGGGGAGTCGTTGTAAAATACAGTATGAGGTACTAATAGCTGACTGTACTGGAGATGATGTATGGGTTCAGTCCATGGTAGAGTGGTAGTGTTGAAGCATGCATTTTAGTAACAGATACATATCAGGATAGTGTATTACAGTATGAGATACTAGTAGCCAACTTTAGGGGTGGTGATTTGGGGGTTCAGTCCATGATAGAGTGGTAATGTTGAAGCATGTTTTTTAGTAAACAGATACATATCAGGGTAGCATATTACAGTATGAGGTACTAGTAGCTGACTGTACTGGAGGTGATGTGGGGGTGCAGTCCATGGTAGAGTGGTTGTGTTGAAGCATGCCTTTTAGTAACAGTACATATCAGGGTAGTATATTACAGTATGAGATACTAGTAACTGACTATAGTGGAGGTGATGTGGGAGTTCAGTCCATGGTACAGTAGTAGTGTTGAAGTATGGCTTTTAGTATCAGATACATATCAGGGTAGTATATTACAGTGTGAGATACAAGTAGCCGACTATACTGGAGGTGATGTGGGGTTCAGTCCATAGTAGAGTGGTAACATTGAAACATTCCTTTTAGTTACAGATACATATCAGGGTAGTATATTACAGTATGACATACTAGTAGCCGACTATACTGGAGGTGATGTGGGGGTTCTGTCCATGGTAGAGTGGTAGTGTTGAAGCATGCCTTTTAGTAACAGATACATATCAGGGTAGTATATTCCAATATGAGATATTAGTAGCGGACTATACTGGAGGTGATGTGGAGGTTCAGTGCATGTTAGAGTGGTAGTGTTGAAGCATGCCTTTTAGTAACAGATACATATCAGGGTAGTATATTACACTATGAGATACTAGCAGCTGACTGTACTGAAGGTGATGTGGGGGATCAGTCCATGGTATGGTGGTAGTGTTGAAGCATGCCGTTTAGTAACAGATACATATCAGGGTAGAATATTACAGTATGAGATACTAGTAGCTGACTATAGGGGGGATGTGAGGGTTCAGTCCATGGTAGAGTGGTAGTGTTGATACATGCCTTTTAGTAACAGATACATATCAGGGAAGTATATTACAGTATGAGATACTAGTAGCTGACTATACAGGAGGTGATGTGGAGGTTCAGGCCATGTTAGGGTTGAAGTGTTGAAGCATGCTTTTTAGTAACATATATATATCAGGGTAGTATATTACTGTGTAAGAT
>NC_056736.1:584555161-584570171 GCF_019279795.1 Protopterus annectens | reverse complement strand
GGAAAAAAAATTTTACAAAAAAACACCCAACCTTTAAAAAAAAGGGCAAAAAAAAAAAAAGAGTACTTCATCAACAACTATGTGGAAGCACTTTATCTTAACACCTCTACATTCCACAGATTCATACATAATCCTGCAGAATCTGCAAACCATACATTATAAAAAAATAGTAATGCATTTGGCATTTAATGCATGACACTAGGCTGTAAGGTAACTGAATACTGATAGCAACAAAAGTAGAATAGACAAGAAAGTACATTTACCATAGAGACTCTGACTAACGTTCCACTCCACAGTGTAGAAAAAACAAGAAATAGGCTGGAAACATAATTAGCACTTTTGTTTTAATACTTAACACATACCTAGATAAAACAAACTACCAAAGTTGCTGTTTAAATATGGTTCTCATGTGACATCATGCATCACATGACAATCACGCTCCCTTCCATTTTTAAAATGGTATAATTATTTTTAACAACCAAGATTCAAAGAAAAAAATGTAAAAAATGCAAGCTGAAAAACATTATTATAAAATATAGAAACCATTTTAAAAGTATGTATATTTATTTAAAAGTTATATTTACATACATGATAAAAAGTCACATTTATCTCTGTAATGCAGTCAGCTTCAATAGGCAGCTTACAGAAATGTGATCATTCAATCCCAGTCACCTGCCTGCATTAAGTTTTAGTTGCCAGAGCAGCTCACACTTCTATAAAATTAGCTGCCACCATCCCCTACGTTCACCCAGTATAATTTTTTTTCAATGATAACAAATCTAAAAGTGACCAGGTGTCACATCAGTATGCAGTGGCGGCTGGTGACTTCAAATCACAGGGGGGCTGCAGGAGACAGCTGAATGGGTGGGGTCAAGGGAAGGGGTGTGGTCAACCAGAAAGGGGAGGAGCTATGCACAAAACCACAAAAAACTAACTTTAATTAAATACACTGCCCTGGGTGGCAAACCATCATTATGAAAGTCCAATCAAGACAAAAATAAGTGTAGAAGAATAAAAATATTTCAATGCATTGGCTGCATGACAGCTTATTTAATATCTAGATGGAAACAAAAGGTTGTGAGGCATGAAAAAATAAATTACTTTTTAAATACATTACCGGAATGCCAGTCAAAATCAAGTATAAGAAAAAACAGAAGCACTCAACTCAAACCACTTCTCCTTGCACTGCAGTTCTAATTATAATATATTCAGCTTTATTAAAGCACCAAGTAACATGCTGAAAGTAGAAATCTATGTGATGCCCCCACTTGTAAAAAGGTTTCTTATCCAAAAAAGACCTGCTGCCTGACAACTTGTTTCATGGGGAAAACATGATAAAAGTAAAAAATGAAAAGCAAACAAGAAACAAGCTCAAGATACATTGCTTAAAGGATTACTGTACAGGTTATGGACCACACATGACTGGCATTCTGTTTAGTTTATAGGTAAAGTCTGTAGAGATGACTGGAAGTCTCCAACAAGTGTAATGAGCTTTTTAAAATAATGGAATCCTGTCCTTTAATACCCAAGGCTTATACATTATCTAGTCAAGTATTCTCTGCATGGCAACAGCAGAAAGGCTTTCAATGTTGGCAATTCTTTAACAGTATGCTTATTAAAGCTTACTTGCATCTTACAATCTCAGACAAGCTTACCTTATGGTCATTAAAGCATTGCTACTTAAACACAGAGCAACAGGCACTTTGAGTAATAAGCATAAATCAACAGTACAAAAATATGACAGAAACCAAACCATTCTGCAAAATCAAGGACAGATGAAAAGCCATTGTAGTATTTTATGCAGTGTGTCCTCCCCATCCAAGGTAGATACAACTACTCCTTGCCTTTATGGACACATCCAGAGTCACTACATGGGGGAGTGGGTGCAACAAGCATGTCACAATTTGAAATCTCTCTGGCTGACTGTGATGGCCCTGACACATTTGTCATACCTCTCAACCTCAAGAGCAAGAAATCTGGACAAAGCCATACACAGAAGTGGGACAAAGGCCCAAAAATAAGGACAATTTTTTAAATATTGCTCTAATAAACTTAGAAAGATAATAGAATAGGTCTTGCATTAGTATGAATTTTCTGAAGGGTATAAAATCTGAAACTCAAATGTCTGTCATTTTCTAACTTCAGTCTTTAGTGATTTGTCACTAATTTGCCAAAAAACACAATTTTATGAAAAATGGACCAAAAATGTGATGCAAAAATATAAAATAGACACACAATACAGCTGCTACCTGTCAAAGAAGGGACACTTTAATATTAGTACTGCTACCTTGAGCAGCTGACAAAATTAAAGAATCTACATGCATTTCAAGTAATCTATAACTTTGATTATTACAGTTATTTCTTAATTGTAAACCCTCCATGTTTTCTTCCAAAATTGCTATTTTATGGAGGGATTATTAGGGGATGAGCAACATTTTGAGCCAAAATTGGGGACAGTTGAGAGGTTGGCTATGCCTAATTCTATAAAGCAATTTATTTGCATGTACCTCCTCAACCTGTTAATGCAGTAAATATGAACAAGGCCAAATATACTGGGGGCACATATAAACAGTACTAAAAATTGCTCTTGTATAAATTGAGACAGCTGATAGAACAGCTCTTACTTTAACATGCATTTTTCTGAAGGTTATGAAGTCTGAAACTTATTATTTAGTGACTTAATTCCTAAATGATTTGCCAGAAAACTACAAATTTTATGAAGAACAAACCAAAAATAAGAAGCAAAAATCTATTCATTCTTTGAAAATCTTGACAGTTGGGAGGTATAGTTCAGCTGGGCCTGTCTGAGGTTGCTGCCCTTCCCCCCTGACAAAATAATGGTTGAATGGAAACTCTGCAGCCATTCCAATGAACCATTACTTGGCTATTTCACTCCATTTACCATAAACACTAATGTGCATACTGCTTTACTTCTATGATGAGTTGGACTTCATTTGAAAGTTTTATTTTGTATTTTACAGCACAAACCCTAAGTCATCTGTTAAACAAAGCAATGCAGTCTCACAATGAAAACTTAGCATTAAAACTTCTCTGCCCTTGAAACTCACATTCATTGAAACAGCATTGAAACCCACATTCAAAGAAAATACATTTTGCCAGTGGCAGATAAAGATTAATTTTGGGCTGTTTTCAAATCATAGGCCCCTTGCATATGAAACATACATGCGCTCTTTGATACACCTTCCTCATTGCACTAAAATTATACTCCTTGTACAATACAGTACACTTGTTAGAGGGTGTTTTAAATTTGTTTTGAACATTTTTCCAGTAAGCAATGAAACAAACCATATGCACCCATAATGGCAAAACTGCCCAGTTGAGAACATTTATCATAAAAAAGTCTACTCAGACTTCCACAGTCCACCATTATTAGTAAATATACACAATTCTATAGTCCACCATTATTAGTAAATATGCACAATTCCACAGTCCAACATTATTAGTAAATATGCACAATTCTACAGTCCACCATTATCAGTAAATATGCACAATTCTACAGTCCACCTTTATCAGTAAATATGCACAATTCTACAGTCCATTATCAGTAAATATGCACAATCTCTGAAGTAAGTCATCTAAATAATTCCACATTAAAGAAATCTGTAACTAATGAAGCGGTTGCTGCTAGCAATCACCTTTCTATTTCATGGTTTCATCGAAAAATAAAGTGTCTGTTGCCCCTCAGGAATAAATTGCCTATATTACATTAAAAAATGATAAGCTAGTAATAATATTGCAAGAGGAAATGGAAGGCAAACTGATAACAGACTCATAGTTAGTAACTTCACCAAGGAGAACATTCTCAGTAATGGCAGCATCCACCCTTGTGGGAGTAGAACCCACAGCCTTCTGCATCAAAAGCAAGTACACAACCTGTTGTGCTATAGTATTAACTAGGCAAAGCACTAAACTTCTATTCCCCTGCAGCTCTCAGCTCCTTGTAAAATCTACTCAATACTCAACTGCACCTCAACTTCAAGAGCTCAAGAAAACTGGAAAAAGCCAAAATGTATTGGGGATCAAAAGCCCAAAACCAGGGACACATTAAACATTGCTTGTATAATCTTGAAAAGTTGCTAGAATAAAATGTTGTGTTGCCACCATACATTTTACTGCCAAGGTCCCTGAGCAAAAAACAGCCAGAGTAACATACCACTACACCACATCAGCTGCTTTGTAAAAGAGAGGAAGACTGAAACTTAAATGGCTATCATTTAGTGAATTCAGTTCTCACCATAGCTGTCAACCTCTTAGTGCAAAACACCTGGACAAACCCAGTAATGAGGGAATACAGCCCTCAAACATATTCAATGAATTCAGTTCTTGCCATAGCTGTCAACCTTAGCACAAAAACCTGGACGAAGCCAATAATGGGGGAATACAGTCCCAAAAATAGGGGCAAATTTAAAATATTCATCTTATAAACTTAGAAAATTGCTAGAAAAAAAGGTTGTGCTACTATGTATTCTGAAGAACATGAAGTTTGAAATTCAAATGCCGGTCAATTGTACTGCTGACAGAACAAAAACAATTTTCAGCAGAGACCCAGGGATTAATACTGCCGACACGTCTTTGTAAAATGACAGGGCACCAGAGCAAATCCACACAAACACAGGGAGGAGATGCAGACTCCACACAGAAGGCACCCCAACCAAGAATCAAACCAGAAAACCTATAGCGGTGAGGCAACAATACTACCACTGCACCATCAAATATGCAAGGAGTTAAACATTCAGAAACCTGAAGTCTGAAATTCAAATGCCTGTCAATTTTACTGCTGACAGAACAAAAACAATTTTCAGCAGAGACGCAGGGATTAATACTGCAGACACGTCTTTGTAAAATGGCAGGGCACCAGAGCAAATCCACACAAACACTGGGAGGAGATGCAGACTCCACACAGAAGCCACCCCAACCAAGAATCAAACCAGAAAACCTATAGCTGTGAGGCAACAATACTACCACTGCACCATCAAATATGGAGGGAATTAAACATTCAGAAACCCTTAAGTCTGAAATTCAAATGCCTGTCAATTTTATTTAACATTTTTTAATCAGGACAGTCTGACTTGGAACAAAAAAACAATTTTCAGCAGAGGCCCAGGAAGAAATAATGCAGACATGTCTTTGTAACATGGGAGGACACAAAAGCAAACCCACACAAACACAGGGAGAAGATACAGACCCCACAAAGAAGGAACCCCAGCCAAGAATCAAACCCGAGAACCTGCAGCTGTGAGGCAACAATGCTACCAGTGCACCATCAAATAAAAACAAACCCATGCAAACACAGGGAGAATATAACAGACCCCACAAAGAAGGAACCCCAGCCAAGAATCAAAACCTGAGAACCTGCAGCTGTGAGGCAACAATGCTACCAGTGCAACATCAAATAAAAGCAAACCCACACAAACACAGGGAGAAGATAACAGACCCCACAAAGAAGGAACCCCAGCCAAGAATCAAACCTGAGAACCTGCAGCTGTGAGGCAACAATGCTACTACTACACCATCAAATATCAAGCATTGCAACATTTACAAACCACAGATATTATGAGGAACAGATCAGATCGCATATGAGGCAAAAATCTGCAATTTTTTATTATGGTGGTGGTGGAACTCAAGTCTTTAACACCTGCATACAGGGTACAGGGTTCAAGCCTGAGGTATTCCCTACCACACCACCTGGGGCATTTTCACACACACACACACACAATTCAATCCAGCAGCAAGTACCATAAATTCAATCCAATAGCAAGTACTATAAATTCAATCCAGTATAAACATTGTAAAAGTAAAAAGCACCATACACTTACCTGTCTGTTCTCCATAATATATCCAGCTAACGTACATCCTGCCTGCGCAATACTCCAAAGACCCGTGAGATCCCAAGCAAAGCTCCTTCCCGACGAGACTGTCCTGACTGCTGCTGTTGCGGTCCGGACCCGACACATAATCCCAGCGAGTCTGAGCACTTTAAAAGTGCACAGACGTCTCCTTGTGTTTCCCTATGGGGACTGCCAGACTGTCTGGAGCATGCGCATAGACCGACAGTAGTCAGGACTACTGCTCATGCGCGAAGTCCACAAAATTTAAAAAAAATTTTTTTTTCTATTTTTTATTTTGAGGGGCCTACAGTCCGGCAGTCCAATAGCACAGGCTGCCCCTGTCAGTATGGTTAGTTGGTGCATTTTTCACTTTTTGTCTCTGATGTCAGTAATATGCTCATAAATCCCATCTTTTAATCTATGTTCTGTCTTGCTAATATAATAGGCTGAACAGTTTTGACACAAGGCAATATAGACCACAGCTTTAGTACAACAGTTAAACCAACCTTGCTTGGGAAACTGATGATCATTAATCTTAAAACATGTGCAAGCTAGTATACTTACAGATAGAGCATCCACATTTTGTCATTTTATAATTTTTATCAGTGACATTGGCCTTAGTTTCAAAATGTTCAACAAGAGATTTTAAGTTGCTACCATGTTTATAAACAATAGAGGGTTTGTCACACACCTTTTCCAAAATATTCCTGTTCTCCCTCAGAATGCTCCAATTTTTATCCAATATTTTCTTAATAGTAACACTGTCAGCTTTATATGGTGAAATCAATCCACAACTAAATTTAATAATAGGGTCAGAGTTAGTATCAGTAGGAAGTATGGACAAATGGTTAGTGTTACTGCCCCCATTAGTTTCAGAAACCAGTGGGTTCAAAAAGGGGGGTCCTTGTTAGATGAGTTGTTAGAGTATTTTAAAATGGGGACAAAGAAGTTTCTTTCATGTTTGTATATAACTTCATACATCAAATGGTAGACAGAAATAGTCGGGTAGGTGGAGCCTAGATGGCCAACTGAGAGCAGTGAATTTTGAGAGCTCCATAAACTAGTATAATGTTTGTTTGTGTCTTTCGGCTTTTCCCGGTTAGGGGTCACCACAGCGGAACTCCGGTCCGCTAATGATTGGTAGTTGATTTTTACATGCCGAGTTACCAGCCCTGACGCACAACATTCAACAAAGGTATGCCCATTCACGCATGTCTCCACGCAGAAGACACTCTAGCTGAGAATCGAACCGGACAGCGTCTTACTGTGAGGTGACAATGCTACCGCAGCACCACCACCGCGGACTCCATAAACTAGTATAATAATATAGGAAAATGTTATTATTTTCAAGTTTAAAAATGTCAGAACTCTATAGGTAAACTACTAAACTATATACATATCAATTTTGGTGGAGCTATACAAACATTATCCTGTCAAGTAACTTGGAGATATATTGAGTCACTGATTATGAACAACTAAAGGAATTCTCATCCAGATGCTGCTTTGAAAAAAACTGCAATTGATGACATCTACCTTACAGTAACTATCTCTGAAGATGAATAGCTTTACAAATGACTTAGAAAACCTCAAATTAAATTCTCAAAAACAGACTGATACTCTTAAGGAACTATTACAGCAACACCATACAAAAATAACAAATATAGAGACTTCTCTAAATGACATTGAAGGGAGACTCAAAGAGGAAGAATTCTAAAAAGAATTTCTGCTTAAACAAAATACATGGCTGATTAACATAGATGACTTAGAAACAGCATAAGGATCTTTGGTCTGCTTGAAAACACTGAAGGAGAAGACATTATTTCATTCTTAACAACCTGGATTCCTGAATTTTTAGACTTGAAAGAGGGACCTTCATTTGGAATTGAAAGGGCGCATAGAGCACTGAGGAAACCTGCTTCTAACCCAACAAATACTCCACCTAGATCCATAGTTATAAAATTTCTTTCATTTCTGGACAAAGAACTAATATTAAACTCTGCTTGGAAAAAATCACCCTTAAAATACAATCAAAGCCTGATAAGGTTAGACAATGATTATTCTTCCAGAATACTAGAACAAAGGAAAAAAGTCTAGGCAATAATAAAACTGTTAAAACAAAACAACATTAAAGCACAGCTGGCCTTTCCAGCCAAGATAAAAATACTTTTTGCCAATGAGATGAGAACCTTCATTGACTTAGAAGAAGCTACTATATTCATCAAAAACAACATAGTGTTTATCCCAGAAGAAATGGAATGGATGGCCCCCTACTCTTGAAAGAATACAATAAATAAATCCTTGGAGTAATGCTAGAAAGAATAAACAAAAAACTGATTCCAAGATAACTGTCCCAAAAAATAAATCTTACAGCTACATCTCTCAAAGTATCAACTGATGTGATACATCACTTGTCATCTGTTTTTATTTAAAAAAAGGAGGGATTCTTAAACAACTGAGAAACAGTAATTATTTATTCAGAATGTTCAAAGAGTCCAATAATTCTTCACAAAGGTAGGTCAAGATGGATTACTATTAACATTATATATAAGCCAAACAAAGGAACATATGATACAAACATATAAGTTTATATTCCCCTACTTGAACTCAGTGAATACTTATCTTGTTCATTTTTCATAGATTTTACTTATAATAATTTAAGTAATTAATTAACCAATTCAACAAGGTACCATTCATCAGAGTTCAGGCTCAAATGTAACAAATTAACATCATATATAATATCAGTAACAGCAGAGTGTTTTGAAAAAAATGCTGTCATGGAGACTAATGCCTTCTTCAGTTAAAGTATGATTTAGAAATGTCATGTATATCCTGGTTTAATAATGGTAGCAAGCTCTTAGTAAAATGTCATCATTATTCTGTCTAAATATGGTTAATATCAATTATGGTAAGTATCACAGCAACGAGTACTGTTTGATCAATTCCGATATGATGTTTGTGGATGCAGCTGTGTCTGGCAGCTAATACAAATGTCATTATTATTCTGTCTAAACATAGTTAATATCAGTTATGGCAGGTATCATAGCTTCAAGTGCTGTTTGATTAAGCCTGACATGGTGTATGTGGATGCAGCTGTGTCTGGCAGCTGTTATATGTTGCCTTTTTTTCTCTGGAAAGCTGTGGGTTGCGGCTTGTGATTGAGGTTTACTGATGCTTGTGCATTAGGAAGAGACATTTGGTGTTTTAGCCTGGATCCAGGGGAAGGGGGTGGATAGAACTGTGATTTGGGATATTTTGGCAAAGAATGGTTTGTTTGTATGTCTGCTGAGTGAGAGATAGGAGGGCTGGAGTAATGTGTTGTATTTTGTTGTGGCGGCTTGTTGGGAAGTTTTTTTTTTTTTATCTGTTTGCTCTCTGTTCTTTTTCTGGCTGCCTCGCTGAAAGGGAGGGAATTTAGGCTTGATGTTGCAGCGAAGTGAAGCTTTGCTTCAGGTGCATCAAGAGCCTCTAGTATGCAGTACACAGCACACTAATAGAAACAGATGTTCCCAGGTTGCTGTTGTAGTGGAGATAGAGTGATGATAATGCTTAATGGCTCTGAGGAGCCCACGAGATGATTCTTGGCAATGAGGATTTTGGTTTTAAAAAAATATATATAATAAAAGGGCTGTTTTAAACCACATGTACATATATTGATGGTCTCCCAACACTTTGTTTAGCTTATTAAGTTGATTCTTGATAAAAAAAAATAATAAGCGCAATTTTATATTTAAAATGTATTTTGGTCCAAACACATTAAGGACTTACATAAGAGTGGAAGCCTGAGTTGTTGTGAAAGATTAAGAGGTGTTGGTCTTGTGCAGTACCTTTTGTAGTGGTCTGGGAGGTAAGCTTGCTCCGACGTGTTGGGCATATGGGGATAGCTGATTCTAGGGGTGTTTGGGGTTGCCAGGAAGTGCTAGAGAGTCATCAGATTTCCTTTGTGGAAATATCTGTGAGAATGGAAGGTGTGTTGAGTGGTTCACTGGCAGAGTGGCCACTACATGGAACAGGCTGGTAAAATGGAACAGGACAAATATTGGTTTGGATATTTTAAGAACAGCCTGGAAACACACCACATGAACTAGTGAATGGTATTCTGGCAAAACTGGATGGACATTGTTGCCCATGCTTGAAGTGTGTATGTAAGGATGGAAATATACTTATAACAAATAAGAAACAAGAAGGGTCTCATAATTTAAAGTATATGGACTGTATAAACATGCTTCGAAGGAACTAATGATAAGAATAAACTTTACAGCTTGTGGTCTCTCAAGTAACTAAGCAAAAGCCAAAAGAAAAGAGAAAAACACACACAATAATTATGTAATGAATGATTTTAGGAAATCCAGACATAAAATATATAATCGTCATATAAGATGACGCAGTATGCTGAATTTAGATATTAAAGACAGGATTTAATAACACAGGCTTGTGTATAATAACACTACTGTCTTAACTTGTCATAAATGACATACACTACATTGAACATCAAGGCGAAGCAGGATGATTTTCTTATATAAGTGAATATGCATAACAAATCATGCAACTGCTTTAACTTGAATTGTAGTTTTTGTAACCCATCTTGACCATATATAATACTTAAGCGGTTACCAAGGTTACTAATGTTTTATACATGACATCAAACTGACAAAGTTGTTCAAGAGAAACAACAGATGCCTAAACTTGAAATGTCACAGAATGTAACAATCATATTCTGAACAAATAGTATTAAATTTACAATAGACACTCAGTTGAATAACATGGGCTTGAGTATAATAATATTACTGTTTTAACTTGTCATAAATGACATACACTATATTGAACATCAAGGGGAAGCATGATGATTTTCTCATATAAGTAAATGTGCATAACAAGTCATATAATTGCTTTAACTTGAATTGTGGTTTTGTAACCCATCTTGACCATACATGTTGTTACAAAGGTAACTAATGTTTTATACATGACATCAAACTGACAAAGTTGTTCAAGGGAAACAATAAAAGCCTGAACTTGGAATGTCACAGAATGTAACAATCACATTCTGAGCAAATAGTATTAAACTGACAATAATCAATCAGTTTAACATTTGCTGATTATGCAAAATAGAATGCTGCCATTTAAATCTAAAAACTTTCAGTATATGCCGTAAAATGGCAATTTATGAATATGGAAAAGGAACCTGCAATCACAATAAGTGAAGTTGTTGTTTTTAACCTATAATTTCACTCTTTTTATAATAAGAAAAGACAGATATAAAATCCTTATGTGTAGGAAATGGGGGGAAGAGGGATGCACTGATAATTAAAATGCATTAACTTTCATCAATGTTCACATAAAACAAACTTGATGCTTTAAGTAAGCTAGCAACAAACAAAGTGACTACTTAAATGCTGGCAAACAATGAAATATAACTTCTGATATATCCAGTAAAATACATTGTATTATGAACATTAGGTATAAATATTATTACCATCTATGTATATTAAGTAATATGCTTTGAAAGACTTCATCAATAAGGGTGAATATTTTAAATAACTGTGTGCTATAATCTTTTACTGAGGTTTTATATAAGATACATCCTACTTTACTATGATTTCATTGCTTGTCATCTGTCTTTCATGTAATTCTTAATTACTTATACAATAAGTAGACATTTATATTGAATTAGAATTCTGTCTAATCTACAATAGTACTATATCTGTTCAAAATAATATAAATATTGCTTATTCGTATTACAAATATTCTCCATATGATAATTCAATTTATGGAGCTCAGATGTTCTAGATTATCCAGGTATGAGTGATAATCTGATGGATTTATCAGATTAGGTATGACTTTCATTCCATGGCTAGTGTGGATCTTAGTTTTGTTAACATTTATTAATTTAAATTTGTTATTTCACAAAAAACATTTTTAGTATGCCTGACCAAAACATAACTTTATTGGTAAACACTCAAAGTATAAAACTGATAATTTTCTTTAAAAGCTCAAACATATACTTTATAGTTATCAGAGGAAAATGTTTAATCGTCACAATAAAACAAAACATAATAAGATGGATTTAACTTTATTATCTTTAAATACCAATGGCTTAAACAATCCTAGCAAGAGATCAAAACTACCAAAATATTTAAAATTGAACAAATCACAAATCATCTTCCTTCAAGAAACTAATTTCAAAACAAATGACAATTACAAATGGAATCTTAAGGAATATATGATATTGGCGCAATCCACTTATAAGACAAAGACAAAAGGGGTAACAATTTTATGGAAAACAAATGTGATTAACCCATAAATCATTTATAAGTCTGAAGATAAAGAACGCTTTATGGCAGTAGTAATAGTTAAATATAATAACAATATGGAACATAGCCAATCTATACTGGTTCCCAGGCATTATATCAGGAACTGTAAAAAACACTTGGATTTCAATTCCAATAATTATAAAGGCAACATATTATTAGGAGGAGACTTTAACTGTATATTTGATATTTCTGGAACTACAAATAAAAGACCGCTGTGTACATCTGCTGTATCAAAAGCTTTAAACAAGTGGGTAGAATAATTTCATCTTGTAGATACTTTCAAATTTAAAGAAGATAAATCTTTGTTTTCCCATCAAGATCACCAATTTGGTACCCAAACTAGAATAGATAAAATATTTGCTGCCCATGACTTACAGTCTAAAATCATTAGTTTCTCAATAACTCCCAGCCCATTTTCAGACAACAATTCAATGATACTAAAACTTCAAAATGGGTGCAAACCATTAATCTTTAGCTCCAGAATTCCAGCATATATAACTAAAGTTAAAGAGTTCAAACCCTGGTTATTATCTGAATTACAGTTCTTCTTGGATATTAATTACACCACAGAGATAAATACAATAAATATATGGGACTCATTTAAAGCTTACATATATGGTAAATCCCTAACTTGGTATTAAAAAAATCAGAGAATGGGATTCTGAATTATTAGATTTACAATACAAACTTTTGTCAGTAAAAGCTGAAAAAATCAAAATCATTTGGAGATGAAAACAAAAGTAGAAGTATTAAACAATAAATACAATGAATTCTAACACATAAAACTAGTTTAGCTTTAGAAAAACTAAAAATTAATACCTTGGCCACTCATCCCAAATATCTACAAAATTTAACCACAAGAATCAACATGCAATCAAAAGCTGATAACATTAAAGGTATTTTCATGAAAAGAAAGGGGAAAATGTCTCAGATATAGGTTATTTTCTTAATGCCTATAGAAATCACTATATGGAACATTTTCAAAAAAGAAAATATACATATTGATCAATAAAATCTAGATGAAAAATGTTCTAATATAAAAAAACAGAAAAATTAAAAATAGATCTGCAAGCCCCCTATATCCTACACAGAAATTACAGATAAGATAAAAGAAGGTAAAAATAATAAAGCTCCAGGTATAGATGGTATAATTATGGAAATATTTAAACTTTTTGCTTCAAAGATACTATCCCTCTTCCATAAATCTCTATTAGAAATTCAGTTGCAAGCTTTAATACCACCCTCTTGGAGATATTCCTTAATCACACCAAACTTAAAGGAAAACCAATCCCTAAACATCTGTACCTCATATAGACCTATATCATTATTAAATAATGACTATAAGATATTTATGAAAATATTAACTAACAGAATGAAACTATACAAAACAATAAATAATGATCAAACTGGATTTATATATCATAGTCACACACATGACAATATTAAAAGGATAATTTCTGTTATAGATTATGTTAACAAAGAAAATAAAGAAACACTCATAATTGGCTTAGATATAGAGAAAGTCTTTGATTCCCTAAATTGGGACTATTTATTCAAACTTCTGGTGTTATTTGAATTTCCTCCTTCCTTTGTTCATCTACTAAAGAATATATATATATATATGTATATATATATATATATATATATATATATATATATATATAGATATATATATATATATATATATACAAATAATTTAGTGTATGTTAAGCTAGGTCCTTTCACCTCTGAATCTATACATATAACAAAGGGTACTAAACAAGGATGTCCCATGTCACCAATTCTATTTGCTCTGGCTATTGAAATATTGGCAGATTCAATATGTAACAATACAAAAATCAAAGGAGTAGAAGCTTATGAAGAATACATTTCTAAAGTAATGCTCTGTGCTGATGACATGTTATTGACATTATCTAACACAAAAGAGACATTATAAGAATTAGATATTTTAATTGACATATTTTGCAGGACGTCAGGACTCCATTTCAATAAATCAAAATCAAAATTTTTATTTTTAAATAAAAAAAAGAATTGCAGACGAAGGGGAATCACATTATAGGGAAACAAGAATCTACCTTAAATATCTAGGAATTGAGTTATGCAAGGATAATAATGAATTAATGCAAAATCCAAAAAGTTCCACTAGTTGAAGGAACGACCAAGGCGACATACACTATAACGAATGTAAAAATAACAGAAGTGCAAAGGCTAAAAATAATGAACAGATTTATTTAAACGAGGTTAGCGCTTTCACAAACTTGCTTCATCAGACCTTTAAAGCCAAAAGAAATAGAAGGTCTATAAATACTCAAACCAAAATTCAAAGCAACCAATCAGATATAATACATTATAGTGCATCCATACTTAAAGGTACATGAAATAAATAAAAACATCAAATACATGATACAAACTCTAAAAAACACTATAAAAACTATACAAAAAATTCCCTAACCATATATACAATGTAAATGATACCCTAAATCATAAAATGCATAAATATCATTTAGTACATAAATATCATTTAGGCACCCTCCTTTTCTTAAGTAGCGGTTTAATAGAGACACGTTCGTTAAGTCCCCTCCATCTGTCAGCTCTAAGTAAGATCATCCAATTATTCTCCTTATACTCAGTATGATTATAAGATCCCCACCTCTAATAGTGGGTTTAATAATGACAATGACCATGAAAGTAAAAACATGTTCTTGGCCATGCTTCATAACATGTTTTGAAAGAGCATTATGCTCAGCCTTTCTATGTATGCAATAAAGATGTTCCCTCAAGCGATGGTTTAAGGGCCTATTGCTTTTGCCAATGTAGAAAGATGCACAAAGTGTGTTTTGGGCCCCCTCCAAA
>NC_056736.1:584520781-584554661 GCF_019279795.1 Protopterus annectens | reverse complement strand
GGGTATGTGCTAGTAGTAGCTGACTATAGTGGGGGTGATATGGGAGTTCAGTCCAAATTAGTTGCTTAAGGGCAGAACAGTGGTGAGTTTTAAAGGGGAGATTTGCAGCAAAGTGAAATATTTTATTGTAGCATTGTTCCATCTTCGTTTGTGTGGACATTTGTAGGTTAATAAAGAGTGGGGAGGCATACAGTAGGGTATGTAGGAGGAAGGTTTTGGCTATGGTTTTGCTAGCTCTTTCTATTAGGTAGGGTTTATTCTATACAAGAGGCTGAGCTTTGGTGTATTTTTAATGACAGTTTGTGCAGGAAGTGCAGGTGTAATTTCAAGCAGCAATTCTAGTGGTATATTTTTACATGCCTTAGGCTTTGTAACATGAATATAAAAAAACAAGCTTTGAAAGGATGACTATTACCCATTGGATGCAGCTGGGGTTCATCTCATATCAGATTGTATTCTGACAGCAAAATGCAGTTTGTTTATTAATTTGCGATTTGTCTTTACCAACATTGTAACTTTTAGTCCTAACCAGATTCTACCATTTATTGTGACACCTAAGAAGTTGGTGTTAGGAACCTGTTCAATTAGGGTGTTATTTAACAAAGTGATTTTTGACAAGAGTTTTGCTTTGAGAAAATGTTTTTGGGGTAAAAAGGAATAATTTTGTTCTTTTGTGGGTTAAGTAAGAGTCATGGGTTGTCTAGCCAGGATTCTATGGACATAAAAGATTCTTAAGTAATTTCTTGAAGTTTTTGTAGGTTGGAGGCTGCGCACATGAGTACAGAGTCATCTACACATTATACAAGAGTAGTGTGCTTGGAAGCAGTGAGTAAATCATTTATAAATATGTTCAACAGGAGGGATCCAAGTTTGAAACCCTGTGTCATTCCTACTGGAATGGGTAGAAGTGATGAGTATTCTTACTGCCGTTTGTCTGCTTGGAATCTGCCTGCTAGGTAGCTGTTAAGCCATAGGAAGGAGGACAGGGAGAGACCCAACGGGGGAGTTTCAGTAATAGTTTATGGTGAGGTACAGTGTTGAATGCTTTGGACAGGTCTAGTAATTAAGACAATACCAGGTATCCAGTATTTCTGTTTTTATTAATTGTATCAGCAAAGTAAAGTAGGGCAGTAGTAGTGCTATGGCTGGGACGAAAGCCATGTGGTGTGGGGGAGAAAAGATTGTTTATAGTGAGGTACTGCAGTAATTGGGAATGGATACCCTTTTCTCATATTTTAGATAATGATGACAGCATGGCAGTTGGTCTGAAGTTGGAGTAGTCAGTAGAGGGTCCTTCTTTATGAATTCTGTATATCTTCCTCAAAATGGCTGGGACATGATTCTAGAATGGATCTGTTTATTACAGACACTGGATATGACAGAGCTCCAGCTGCAACTTTTAGGAATTCAGGAAGGTCTACAGCAGAGGTTGTGGCCTTTAGTTTTAGGAGATATTTTGTTATGATGGAGGTAGGGACAGGTTTGAGGGAGATGTGAGCTTCCATGGCGTTTTGTTGGTTGGAGGTTGGTTTGATGGTATGGTTGTCTTTGATAAGTGAGACCACAGTTTGAAGGAAGTATTTATTAGCGTTATTAGTGACTGTTGATGAAGTATCTTCTGGGTAGTTAGTGAGATATTGACTTTGGCCTAAATTTAGCAGATTTGGATTGATGACCCGGATATTTCAAGATTATTTTCGTGTGCCTGCTGTAAGTTAAAGGTAGTAGAGGGTTTTTTTAGCCTTATACTGTGTTTGGTTTTATTTCTTATCTGTCTGTAGTGTAAACATTTTTCATGGGAATTGATGGCATGTCATGCTATCCAGGCCTTATCTCTAAACATCTTGCCTGCTGTTTTTAGATAGCCACATTACTAGATTAAGTTTAATTGTTTTTATCCTGATGGGAGCATGTCCATTCAGTATGTTGGTAAAAATGTTGTTAAATTTCAGAGTGACTTTGTCTAAAGGAAGATTTTTTAACAATTATATTGCTTGAGAGTGGGGATGAAACTTTCTGCGTTCAAACTGGATAGATTATAAACATTCTTGCATGCATGATGTCTTAAAGTATTGCATACAAGTCTGTTCACAAAGTGGACAGGTGGCCACTTAGATTGTCAGAAAGTGTGTCATAGTCATAGATATTACTCGGTTTAGTTGAAAGAATGCAGTCTGGAAGAGAGGTCCTAGAGGAGGGTTTGTTATATCTTGTTGGTGCATTGATGAGCTGAGAGAAACCATACAGGCTAACACTGGTAGTGGGGGCATCAGATATTATTTGGGCCCCAGTCTGTGTTAAGGTCTCCAAAGATGATGGTTTCTTGGGGTATACTGGTAGATGTCCAGGACAGTATGTCCTCTGCTGTGCTGATATTATTGCTAGGGCTAATATATTAGGCCATGATACATATAGTCTTATAAGAATTTAGCTGGAGTAAGACAATAAGAATTTCTGCATTACTGAATGAGGGATGTTTTTTTTTTCTTCAAAACAAAGGTGTTCAGGAGTTTTGGATATATAACAGTTACCCCACTTACTGGTTTGGATATATGATCCGCCTGAAGGATACTATATCCTGGAGGGAGGATTTCAGCGTCTTTGATTTCAGGTTTTAGACACATTCCTGCAATACTGAGGATATCAGGGTTGTAATGAGATATGAAAGTATGCAGTTCACTTACTTTGTTAGAGATGTTTCTAAGGATAATGTTTAAAATTTTTAGACTTGTTTTACCCAAATTGCAGGCGTTATGTTATCAATGGGTGTGGGGGCCATTATGAGAGAGGCTGTTATGTTTGGACCTGGGATGGGGTGAAAGTCACTACATAGTTAAAGACTACGTAGGTATAGCCGGAATATACAATGCCACTTGGTTTCAAATGTGTTTTTGGTAACGAATTTATGGGTTGGGTTACTTACTTTTGTATACATTTGTTTGAAAAGATGGATGTGAGATAGGTTGTAAAGTTTGTGGAGTATACCAAATGAAACCTGGAAGGAATTCCCATTGAGAGAAATGAACTGGGCATTGGACATAAGACTGGTGTTGAGAGGTGTATGACAGTTGGTTATGTGTGCAGGAAAGAGGAGAGAAGTGAACTGCAGTCTTTTGAATAGCAGGTTAATTATTACACCAGTGTCTGTTAGTGAAAATGTAGACAGGACACTGATAGAAGGTTGGATAGGGAATGACTAATTGTGGGTTTGGTGAAGTGGGAATATAAGCATACTGTATCTATATCTATATCTATATATATATCTATATCTATATCTATATCAATCTATATATCTATGTCCGTATATATATATATATATATATATATATATATATATATATATATATATATATATATATATATATATATATATATATATATATCAAGTGTACACACCCCTGTTAAAATCCCTGGTTTTTGTGATATAAAAAATGAGACCACAATAAATCATTTCAAAACTTTTCCCACCTTTAATGTGACCTATAACCTGTACAATTAAATTGAAAACAAACAAATCTATTAGGGGAAAAAATATAAAAAAATAAAAAAACATACAATAAACTGGTTGCATAAGTGTGCACATCCTTAAACTAATACTTTGTTGAAGCACCTTTTGATTTAATTACAGCATTCAGTCTTCTTGGGTACACCCCTGCCATCAATTAAAGACACTCTGATTAACCCCAAATAAAGTTCAGCTGTCCTAGTTGGATTTTCCTGACATTTACTCAGTTGCCTGCTGCAGCAGAAACCATTGTTCACAGACAGCTTACAAAGCATCAAAGGGATCTCATTGTTGAAAGGTATCAGTCAGGAGAAGAGTACAAAATAATTTCCACAGTATTGGATATATCATGGAACACAGTGAAGACAGTCATCAAAAAGTGGATAAAATATGGGACAACAGTAACATTGCAAAGAACTGTACGTCCCTCCAAAATTGATGAAAAGAGAAGACAAAAACTGGTCAAGGAGGCTGCCAAGAGACCTACAGCAACACTGAAGGAGCTGCAGAAATTTCTGGCAAGTACTAGTTGTGTAGTACATGTGACAACAATCTCCTGTATTCTCCATATGTCTGGGCTATGGGGTAGGGTTGCAAGACACAGAAAAACATCCAGGCCCAGCTAAAATTTGCAAAACAATACATCATGTCTCCCAAAAGCATGTGGAAAAATTTGTTATGGTCTGATGAGACCAATGTTGAACTTTTTGGCCACAATTCCAAAAGGTACGTTTGGCGCAAAAGCAACACTTTACATCACCAAAGGAACACCATCTCCATGGTGAAGTATGGTGGTAGCAGTATCATGCTTTGGGATTGCTTTTCTTCAGCTGGAACTGAGGCTTTATTCAATGTGAAGGGAATTATGAACAGTTCCAAATACCAGTCACTTTTGGCCCAAAACCTTCAGACGTCTGCTAGAAAGATGAAGAAGAAGTATTTCACCTTTCAACATGACAATGACCCCAAGCATACATCCAAATCAACAAAACAATGGCTTCACCAGATGAAAATTAAAGTTTTGGAATGGCTCAGCCAGAGCGAAGATCTAAATCTAATAGAAAATCTGTGGGGTGACCTGAAGAGGGCTGTGTACGAGAGATGCCCTCAAAATCTGACAGACGTGGCGCGCTTTTACAAGGAAGAGTGGGCAAATATTGCAAAGTCAAGATGTGCCATGCTGATAGAGTCCTAGCCAAGAAAACTGAATGTTGTAATTAACAAAAAGGTGCTTCAACAAAGTATTAGTTTAAGGGTGTGCACACCTATGAAACCAGCTTATTGTACATTTTTTTATATTTTTTCCCCTAACAGATTTGTTTCTTTTTCAATTAAATTGTACAGGTTATAGGTCATATTAAAGGTGGGAAAAGTTTTGAAAGGATTTATTGTGGTCTCATTTTTTTATATCACAAAAACTTGGCATTTTAACAGGGGTGTGCATACTTTTTACATCCACTGTATATTTATATATATATATATATATATATATATATATATATATATATATATATATATATATATATATATATATATATATATATGTGTGTGTGTGTGTGTATGGGTCTACTTCACTTGACCTAAAACTCATTTGACTGACGTCCATTTCACCGACATGTAAGACATAGACTTGTTGTGGGTTTTCCTTCACTTGTGACTTGTTTGTGATAAAAAGAATTACTGTAACTTACAGTGCTGACTAATAGAATTCTGATAGTCATATAGAAAGTAGTGTTGCAGTGTTTCTAAATGTGGGGTTTTCTATTTACATTTTTATGGGAAGTATCTAAAGTAATTTGGCAAATGCTGCACCTCAGAAAATCCAAATCCCATCGAGCTACGCGCTCGAGAGACTTGAACCTCAGCACTGAAATAAATAGGACATGCTGGAGGGACAGATTCATAACCCAGAGGCTCCCTTCACTCTGGAATAAAATCCCAGTCCAGGTTAGGCAGAGTCCCTCATTGACTCTCTTCAAGAGGAATCTTGATGAGTGGATGGGAGATCGTAGATTTACCCCGGGTATCACTTCTGTGTTACTGTTAGACAGAGGCACAGTATACTAACCTCGAAAAAGGGCATAGCAAAATTAATTTAAAATGGGTGGCGAAAGCCAAACACACTCTGGCTAGGCTTATAAATGCCCTAGGGCAGATAGCCTAGTATGAACCTATGAACCTATAAATGTTTTGTGCATTCCCAAAAGTAGTGGCAGTGTGTAGAGTACTGTAAGGTAAGTTAAAGATATATGCCCTTTTCCCTACTGTAGTGCGATCCTGCACTTAGTATATATAATTAGGGTGGGTGTGGGAGGTGTACCCCCTTACCTAGTTTGGTTGTACATTGTCCCGTTTCTGTTAAGAGGGTAAGTAAGTAGTTTTTAAGTTCTGGAAAGGGCTAGCTATTGGTGTTCTAAGTATGCTTGTTTATGGTTTATGGTTTAGTATATTGAAATTCAGCATTGTAAGCTGTTGGTGAAATGGGAGTCAGTCAAATGAGTTGTCAATCAAATGAAATTTAAGTCAGTTGGGTGTCGGTCAAATAGGTGTTAGTCAAATGTGTTTTAGGTTAAGCGAAGTACACCTATATATATATATATATATATATATATATATATATATATATATATATTTGTATTTACTTATATATCTATATCTATCTATAGCTATCTATCTACCTGTATATATGTAGTTGACACTATATCAAATGTACAATATGCCAATACCCTCCAGATAAACTAAGTATTGTGGGAAGAAATAGCCAGGGAATTGTTATGGCTAGGCTTGTATAGGTCCTAGGGCCAATAGCCTAGTACCAGCCTATGAACCTATGAACATTGAATGCATTGACATGGTCTGTGCATGTTCTGGGCATTACCCTGGAGCAGATTAAATCAATGGCAAGTGTTTTTCTGGGGAGGCAACCCCCCCTCTGCTAATTATATATACTAACTTCGAGATCACGCAATCCATGGGGAAAGGAAATATTATCCTACTCTGGGACTCCTGAGTTCTCACACCTGTCGACCCCTGTCTGTGTTGACCAAAGGTGTCACTCTAGAGGATGTCAGAGCACATGCTGTTTGCTCCAGTGCTCAGCACCCATGCGTCCGTGTATATATATATGGTGATACTCATGCATCCATATATATATATATATATATATATATATATATATATATATATATATATATATGGGTCTATATGAGAAGGTCAACAAGTTACAAGATCAACAACCACATGTTCGACACGAAATCACCGACAATTCACATAACCGACAGTGCAAATAATCGACATAGCGTAACGTCGACAATCAAACAGTTACTGAGTAAATACTCGTTTCAACTACACACCACTGCTAACGTTAGTAAAAGATAGCATTTAGTTAGAATTAAACTACGTATAATTACAATATTTAATATTATCTCCATGAATAGATACGGACTAAACAATGCATTGTGCCATAAATTCTATTGCACATATAACAATTATATACATATCCACAGTGTGTCAGCAAATAGAGATGCAGTGTTACGATATATTTCATTTATTTACTGACGTGGTGAATTTACCTTAATAGGACGTGTGTTCTGTATGCGTTATACGGTGAAATCCTAAGATAACGCTACTGCATTAAATAGTAGACTGTGGTCGGGTATTTCATTTAGAGTTGTCGAACATGTCATAGTCGGTTATTTGCACTGTCGGTTATGTGAATTGTCGGTGATTTCGTGACGAACAAGTGGTTGTCGATCTTGTAACTTGTCGATCTTCTCATATATATATATATATATATATATATATATATATATATATATATATATATATGGTGACACCCATGTATCCGTATATATATATATATATATATATATATATATATATAAATGATACAGCATTAACCTTCGATATTCAGTTTTATCTGTCCTGTGAAATAAATCATATTGTGAGGCTCACATGACAAGTTGTTGCACAAATAGTGCATACTCCTCATATAACCTACTCAAAAGGTCAGGACTAGGATCTCCTCCCTTTCCCAATGCAGTGCTCATTGTTTAGATACTATCCTCCTCCCTTCACCTCTCACTCATGTTCTGAATGTTTATTATTGAAGTCCACCTTCTCACCTCCCCATTTATATAACGGATGCCCAGTGTGCTTTAGTACAACCTAGGACCTACTAAGCTTGTTGTGCAGGAGCATTATCTGTCTCTTCATATTCATTATGGAATATTCTTTGTGCCGAGACACCCATCTAGTTATCTCCCTAAGAAAGAAAACATGCAGGAAAAAGTGGGAGATAGAAAAGAAGGACCAGACTAAGAAGGAGCATCAGATGTCTAACACAGAGGCTAAGAGAAGTTTTGCAATAGCAAAGAACAAGGCATCAGAGGCACTCTATCAGCTTCTGGAAAGTGATAAGCAGATGACACAAAGAAATTCTATCAGGTTGTAAAGCAAGGACAGAAACATAAATGAGATAGTCACCAGACATCCTTCATAAGGGATGCCAGCAGCAACCTGCTCACCAGTCCACAGGACATCAAAGGCAGATGGGAGAAGCAACAACCTGCTCACCAGTCCACAGGACATCAAAGGCAGATGGTAGATGGTAGGAGAAACAACCTGCTCACCAGTCCACAGGACATCAAAGGCAGATGGGAGGAGCAACAACCTGCTCACCAGTCCACAGGACATCAAAGGCAGATGGTAGATGGTAGGAGAAACAACCTGCTCACCAGTCCACAGGACATCAAAGGAAAATGGGAGGAGCAACAACCTGCTCACCAGTCCACAGGACATCAAAGGCAGATAGAAGGAGAATTTCCAGCAGCTTCTGAATGAAGAAAACCCCACAGAAGCTGTACTGCACCTGAAGCAGCCTAAAATGAGAGGAGTCCATCCTAGAAGAAGTGAGAACAGCACTAAGGAAGATGAAGTCAGGGAAAGCAGCAGGCTCAGATGAGGTCACAGCAGATGTGATAATGATGCTGGGTGAGACAGAGGAGAATGGCTTCTGGGGGTAGTCATGACAGTGTGGAGAGGAATTCATATTGCAGGTGATTGGAGAATAAGGATTCTAGTGCCAGTGTACAAGAACCAATTGGGAAATACAGAGGCATCAAACTCCTTTCATACTGTATGAAAGCTCTGGAAAGGAAGATTGATAAATGAATACGTAAAGCAGTGAAAAGGAAGATGAGAGATGAGCAGGTCAGATTCAGATAGTTGAGAAGAAGCTAGAGAGGAGGAAAGAATCAAACTGGGTATTCCTAGACTTGGAGAAAGCATATGACACATATGACAAGGTCCTCAGAAAGCTGATTTGTGCAGTCCTGTAATGGTTTGAAACCCCAGAAACATTTCTGGAATTAGTGCAGGCTATGTAAAGGACCCAATGTAAACCTTGGCTCTAGATGATTGTCACTCTTGAAGTCACACCCTGACCCCATGTGCAAAACCGGGAAAAAAGGGGTTGTGAATGGATGGATGGATGGATGGATATAAAAGACCCAATTACACAATATGAACAGTATTCAGACTCACAGAGGGGTTCCCACTCAGAATGAGTGCATATCAGGTTCAACTCTGAAAACATTACTGTTCATATTAGTGATGGACTACTTTAGCAAACAGATCTGAGGTGACAGATAGACAAATTTGCTGTATGCAGACAATGGAGCATTACAGACAGACTCTTAGAAAGTACGTCTGTAAATGATAGGGGAATAGAATGCAAACTGAATTCTTATGGCATGAAACTGATTACAGATAAGACAGCTGTAATGGCAACAAATGGAGGAAATCAGTAAAAGTTGAGAATTATGATCATAGGATCATAGGAGGTTACTTGGCTAATGGCCCTGGGGCCCTTACAATCCTAGCCAAGAGTTTATCCCCAAAAAAGAAATCTCACTCAGCACCTGTTGGTTCTGTCAATGAGGGACAAAGGTGAAACCCCTGGGACAAATTTGTGGTTTCCCATTCACTCATCAATGCTGCGTTTGAAGAGGGTCAACAAGGTACTCTGTTTGACATGTATGGGAAGTCTATTCCAGAGATGCTGCAGCCTCTGGGAGACAAACTTGTCTGTCCAGCAGGTTTTGTTGATGTCACATATTAGATTTAGGCCTATTGAGCAGGTAATGCATGATGCATTAGTCTTACAGATATGGTGCATCTCTAGTAAAGCAGGGTCCGATATTGCCTTGTAGGTGAGACACAGATCACCTCTGAGCAATTTGTATGATACCAAGTAATGTGATAGTGATTTAAGCCTGTCCAATAGGAAAGGTGTTGGAGGCCATGGATTGTTTTTGTAAGGTATTTCTGTGACCTTTCCAATTGGTGCAGGTGTTTGGAGAGGTACCTACCAAACAGGGAGTTATACTCAATTATAGGTCTAATGAGGGAGGAGTACAGAGAGGTAATAACCTCCTTTGTCTGGATGCAATCCCTTTACTTATGAGATGAACCAAGTAAAAGGCTTTTCTGACCACTGCCGCCACATGATGGTCAAATGTGAGATTGTTGTCAACCTGAGTACCCAGGTCTCTCACCAGGGGTTGTGTGCTTAGGGGGCTGCTGTTGATGTGGTAATCAGTAGGGGCTGTGTTTTTGCTACATCGTATGATAATACATTTTTTTTCATTAACTTAAGGCCATGACTTTGGCACCAGTTATTTGTAGCTGTGAGACCCTCTTGCAGTATGTTAATCTCATTTGGGGAGTCATTGACAGTACCCAACTTATAGTCATCCGCAAACTTGGTCAGCCACAGGCCCTTGGTCTTTACCTGGACCTCTGAGAAGTAGATGCCAAAACTGTAGTGGTCCCAGGACAGATCCCTGGGGAACACCACTAGTGACAGGTCTGCTGTCAGAGGTCGTGGCACCTATTTTGACCTTGTGGGTCCTATATGTGAGTCAGTTGGCCACTCATCTGATGAGATAGGGAATAACACCAAGTTGTGTTAGCTTTTCAATGATGCCCGAGTTGGGGATTGTGTCAAAGGCCTTGGCCAGGTCAAGGTAAGCTGTATGTACTGACTTTCCCTCATCCAGGGCCTTGGTGACCATCTCAAAGAAGTCATCTAGATTCAGTAGGCAAGATCTGCCCCTGACAAATCTGAATTGGGTGGGGTGAGTGTTTGGAGATTGCATATGTCCTTGTTTATGAGAGCCATAATAATACACTTCATGGCTTTACAGATCGGACTTGTCAAGCTAATGGGCCAATAGTTTCCCGGGTCAGTAGTGGCACCACCTTTGTGCAAGGGGATGACAATGGCAGTTCTCCACTCTGCTAGAATGAAGCCTGTAATTAGTCTGTGGTTGAATAGGGTACTCAATAGCAAAGCTAGTTCTTGCTAGAGTTGGTGCAGAATACAGCCTGGAATATTATCAGGTCACATGGAAGCTGTGTTCTTTGCCTTGGATAGAGCCTTTAACACTTGATCTATGAAGATGTGAGGTGTGGAACAAGTATCAGGGATGTTGACTGGGTCTATGGGGGGGTGAAGTTTCTGCTGAACCTATGAGCTAGTAGGTTGGTTAAGTCACCATTAAGTACTAATTCGGAAAAAACTTGGGCTTTGCCATGGAGGTTCCTAACGTAACTGAAGAAGGACTTGTAGTTTCCCTTTGATTTGGAGGCTAGTTTCAACTCATAATTGGCTTTGGAGTTTTTCATTAGTGATCTAATTTGCTAGTTGAGGGTGAGGAGGGAGATTTTCCAATTTGTAATTTGTTCCTTTTTACCCTTGGACAACAGTTTCTTACTTTTGTTTTAAAGCCTGTTGATAGAGGATGTCCACCAGACAGGCTTGTGTTTCCTTGAGGAGCAGGTTTTAGTTCTGTTGCATATGGCTGAATCCATGCAGTTGTACAGGTGCTTGTATACTGCACTGGCATACAGTTCAGCATAGTTGTCTGCATCCTCTGAGGGGGGCGGTGGTGTGAAGCTGCTGATACCCTTCCTTAGGAGGGTGTAGTCACCTTTTGAGAAGTTTTTTTAGCCTGGTTACAACTGGGGAGGGGTTGGGTGGGATAGAAACCTCGAATGAGACAGACTGATGATCTGATCTCACCAGGGAAGAACATACAATGGGAGAGTTGCATCGGTCACCCATGTTGGTGAAAACCAAGTCCAGTATGTTGTCTCCCCTTGTGGGGGGTGAGACCAGCTGGTGTAGTGTGTTAGAGTTGATGAAGTCAAGGAATCACTGAGTGAGTGCATTAGTGCAGGAATAGTTCACCCAGTCTATGGTGGGGTAGTTGAAGTCACCAAGAATCAGGGTGTTAGGGGGTACCTTGGTGGAGTCAAGTAGGTCCAGGTAGGAGGAGTGGGTGTCTTGAGACATGGAGGGGGTCTGCAGCTGGCTATCACTTGGATGGGTGTCTTGCCAACTGTCAGTTGCACCTGGAGTAATTCCAGTGCATCATGCTGGTAAACCAGTCTGGTGGTGTGCCTGTCTTTAATGAAGATAGAGACTCCACCACCTTTAGTCTTTCTGAACTCATCTTGGGTTCAGAAAGTGTGGAATGAGGTATAGCCTGGTAAGGCAGGGGTGCTCTCCACAGCCCTAAACCAAGTTTCCGTGACTGCACAGATATCGGCATCTTCCAGTGTGAGGAGAGCCTCCAGTGAGTGCATTTTCAGATTAAGGCTCCTAGCATTAAGCAGCATGACCTTCAATTTGCTTTTTGACAGATCTTTCATGTTGAAAGATTTGTCTTTGGGACATAGCCTAAAAAAGGCACAATGGGGGAGGCAACAGCCTTGGCCAAGATCTGGAACCCCAGGAGTGAGAAGTGGAGGCCATCTCTGGCAAAGCAACGAGGCCTGTCAACCATGTCATCCCAGGCAGACAGATACTGGATCCCCTTGGAAAGACACCAGAAACTAAGCCAATTGCTGAAGTCAATCATTGTTTGTTGGTATTGTGGTATCATTCTTGGTGAAGGTAGGATGCTGCTTAGAGCTGGGGTTATACCTGCCTGGAACACATACTCTGAGAGCTTAATCATGTCTGTCTTCATATAGTCCAGGGAGGTATGTCTCAAGTCATTCACACCAACATGGACAATGACAGAGTCATATTTGTATCTGTTGTGGAGAGACTTAAGTGCATGCATGATGTGGCGGATTGTAGTGCCTGAGAAACAGCTGACCATGACCTTCTCCTTGTTGAGGCTGGTGAGGGGGACATCAGTGTGTCTCACTATTGAGTTGCCAATGACTATTATGTTTGGTTTATTGTTATGCCTTGTGGGCTGCATTGGTTTATTGTTATTCATACTGGACTGTGTTTGTGAGACACTGGTGTGTTGACTACTTTGTGCGATGTGATTGGCATTGTGTGTGGAATGTCTGTGAGTGTGTTTCGGGGGTCTCTGTTGTTTAGGTAAGTTTTTGTTGAGGACCCCTGCATAGGAGGGTGCGTGACTCTGTGACGTGGGTGGTGTGGTGTTTGTACTGGCAATCTCCTCTTTGTCAGAAGTACTGACTGTGGTGTGAGAGAGCATGGATTCCAGCTTACTGATATAGATGCATCTCTTGCAAGTAGAAGAATTATGTGCTAGGAGAAGGGGACTGTCTGTGAACATGAGGCAGTTGCTACCCTGTCTCAGTATGCCCATGTCGACCAGGCGGGCATGAGAAACTGATGGGAATTGTCCAGACATAGTGCTCTGAATTTATTTATTTATTTTTATTTTATTTATTTAAATTTGTTGACCAGGAAAATCCGACTGGACACAGGTCCTTTTTCAGCAGAAGCCCAGGAAGAAAAGCTCCACAATAAAGAACATTTAATTACAAGATAATAAGAAGTCTATGCAGGCTTTTGTTTAACAATAGCAGTAAAACAGTTATAGTTCAAAATGAATAACATATTTAGGTGAAGGACAATTGAGTAAATACTACACACTTATAATAGCATCAGAGCCATTTAAGATGGCAAGTATCCGAATAGTTAAGCTAGCAGATATTACACACGAATAACAGTACCTAAGATTACAGCTATGATATCGGTTTACAAGCAATGTAGTTGGCTGTAACCACAGATAGTTAGTAGGGTGAAAGATAGATTTAGGGTGGTTGGAGTAGCGATATTAGTGAGGGTTGTTACAGGGGCATGATCAGTGCTCTTTTAGATGAGATTTTAGAACAGTTTTGAAGTGAGTACATGATGATACAGAGGTTATAGTATGAGGAACAGTATTCCATAATTTTGCTATGGAGTAGAAGAAGAGGGCTTCTTTAGTAGAGTTCTTGGCTCTAGTTACCTGTAATTGATTTTTGTTGCTAGAGCATAGTGGTCTGGTGGTGTGATAGGGCTGGAGTAGATTTTGGAGGGATGGGACCTTTAGAGGATGATTTTCTAGCTTGTGGGTGAGTGAGAGTTGGCACCATTGAAGGAGGTGAGGGAGTTCTAGCCAGCCAAGTTCAGTAAGTGAGGTGCAGTGGTGACTATGGTAGGCTGCACCAGTGGCAAACTTTGGTATTGTGTTGTGGCAAGTCTCAAGTTTACTTAATTCGCTTTGCCTTAGGTTGGTAAATATTGGAGAGGGGTAGAGTAGGGTGGAGATAAGGTGGGTATTTGCAACTGAAATCCTGACAGGAGAAACTGATGGGAATTGTCCAGACATAGTGCTCTGAATTGCTTATTTTTGTATAAAGCTCCTAGTTTTTTTGTGTACTTTTTATGGTTATTGAAATGTGCATGTCAAACTTGAGGTTATTGTCAATCTCAAATCCAAGTAGTTTGGAGTGATCTGTTGGGAGGATAATGGTTTTATCATTGGCTGTAATATTAAACTGGCGGGTGTTTTGATAGTGTTTGGTGGGTTGGAAGATGAGGAGTTTAGTTTTGTTTGGATTACGTATTAACTGTACATCAGCAGGCCAAGTTTCAACTGAGGAAAAGGCTTCCTGTGTGGTATTTTGAAGTTCAGGTAGGGAATGGGCTGAGCAGATGATGGTTGAATTATTGTGTACTGTATGAGAGCAGCCTGTTTGGTAGCAGAGGCTAGATTATTTGTGAATATGGAGAAGAGTAAGGGTCCAAGGATGGATCCTTGGGAACCCCAATTGAGACAGGGAGTTGGGGGGATTTATCATTATGCCAAACAGCAGATTGCTGGTGGACAGTCAGGTAGCTCTGGAACCAGTCTGTGACAGAATGAGAAAAGGATAGGTTATTGAGAACAGAGAGGAGTTGTTTATGTGAGACCATGTCAAATGCTTTAGATAGGTCTAGGAAATTTGCAGAGGGGAAATACCCATTGTTTTTATGTTGAAGGATAGTGTTAGTAAAAGCAAGTAAGGCAGTGGTCATGCTGTGGTATGGCCAGAAACCATGTTGTGTGTTAGATAGAAGGTTGGTAGTAAGGAGGTAATCTAGAACTTGAGAGTGAATGCATCTCTCAAGTATTTTGTAGAGAGGAGAAAGAATTGCTATGGGACAGTAGTTGGTGAGTTCTGTGGAGGGGCCACCTTTGTGGAGGGAATGATGTGGGATATTTTCCATAGTGAAGGGACATAGCATTCCGATAAAGATCGGTTGATCAGGATTGAGACTTGGTAGGCTAGGGATTCAGCTGCAATTTTAAGGTATTCACTTGGGAAGTTGGCAGCAGCTATTTTAGTGAGCTTTAGTTTTGATAAGAGTTTTTTATGTTGGCGGTAGAAATAGGAGACAAAGAGAATGTAGTGGGCAGGAATGTAGTGGGAATACTTGGTGGACTTAGGGAGAGCAGGATTTGATGAGGGTTTGTCCACAAAAACCCTAAATGTAAAATAACTGGCCTGAAGCGCAAGTGCTAAAACCAAAACTAAGATGCTTAGAATAGTAGACAAATTTAATCAGGCTACTAACAAGCAGTAATAAGTGCAGAATAAGAGCACTTGAACACTTAAGAGCATGCAGAATGGCAAAGTAAGGTAACAAAGAATGTAGAAGACAGTTACAGTATGAGCAGTTGAATAAAACATAAATATATATATTTTTTTAGTGGAGAGGGATGGAACAGAGCAAGATTAAAAGACTACAGGGGTTGTCCTTCCCAAATACTCTCTCTTTATACAGTGAATAGAGCAGAAGAGGTGGGACTGGTAGGAGTGTCTGAAATCAAAATATGATCTTACTGTACTCATTTGAGTGAGCAAATGAGATTGGGCCCAGGAGGAGTGTCCAAACACAAATTTACAGGAGGGGAGGCAATTCCAAGAACAGGGAGGGAAGGTGGGAAACTAACTGCAGAGAGACAGAGAGACCACAATATTCAATTAATATTCAATGAAACAAATAAATAAAATGCAGTACTATCTGTAACAATGCAAGTGCAGAACAAAGTGTACTTAACTCAGCTTATACTTCAGTTGATTGCAGGTAGCTAGCAGCCAGCCAAACAGCTCAGATATTGAGCAGAAATAAATGCACAGATATGTGACTAACACTTATAGGGCAAAGAGAAACCCTCTAGGCTAAGAGTTAAACACCGAATATCAAAGAAGTGAAACAATAACAACCCCCAATGAAACCAGGTTGCTACACTTCTAGCAAGCTAACTGCAGATGGACAGATAGACAACAATATTCAATTAATATTCAATGAAACAAATAAATAAGATGCAGTACTATCTGTAACAATGTAAGTGCAGAACAAAGTATACTTAACTCAGCTTGTACTTCATTTGATTACAGGTAGATAACAGCCAGCCAAAATGAAGGGAAAATAGTGGAGCAGCTGAACAGCTTCAAGAATCTGGGAGGGGTGAATGAGGAAAAAGAAATTCAGAATGAGGAGGTCAAATTAAATCAGATGGGCTGTAGCCACCTGGCACAGAGCATCAGAGGTAATGTGTAACAGAAGAATGTCAAAGAAGCTGAAAAGGGAGGTGCATAAACAGTGACATGACCAGTGTGACTGTGTGGTGCAGTTGCTACAGTTACTAACACACTGAGCACTTCAACCATAACTGCGAGTACAGTATGAGGTCTGGCATTCATTCATGAAGCTGTGATAGCCTTGCAGTTTCATAAATCCATAGCAGAGCTGTGCTCATGCAACATCAGTACCTGCTGATCATGCCCCTCACAGAGTGCATACACAGCTGATCATGCCCCTCACAGGGTGCACACACAGCACCTTCCCTCTTTGCCCAACCCTACGTATGTTGCTCTGGTCTAATAATTCATTTTCAGCACTGCAGAAGGGAAACTGAGAATTTCTGACTAATCCAAGAACTGAGGTGGGTATCTGGACAATAAAAAATAACAAGGATTAAAAAGAGGTGGGTATCTGGGCAATAACATATAACATTGATTAAAAAAAAATAGAAAAAAGACATTGCAGAGAATGCTACAGACTTGGATGCCCTTTTCTGTGAGTTACTATTTTATTTTCCAGGCTATTAATTATAAGCATGGAGGAGTGGAATGGACTGGCACCACAAAAGTACAATTTAGTTACTTTGCGAAACACAGAGCTTTCCCATGCCTTTGTTACTACCATAAAATAACATGTTGGTAGTCACAAGTATAGGGCTAAATTTGTCAATTGATAGGCTTAATCTGATGCATCAGTGTGTAATCAGTGGGTGATATACAACATATCTGCTGTAATGTTGGAAAAGCTATCTGCTGGTATTCTTGAATGTGATTTAGTGTAAAGCACAGTGCCAGAAAACATGGTGCCCTTAAAAGGAAATGCTTGGTGCAAGTAGGAAAGGACAGGAAAATATGGTGTCCTTAAAAGGATGTGCTTTGTACAAGGAGGCGAGTGGTTTCTGTTTGGTTAGACAATTTAATCTGCAGCACATCTGTGAGAAGGAGAGTCAAAATGAGGCCATTTCATCAGCACTAAGCTGGTAGCCAGCAAGGGCAGGTGGGCTGTTGAAGTCCTGACAACAGAAATGGTGTCTAAAAGTCTGGAACAAAGACTGCTTCTGAGACATTTTATGTTTGCTTTATAAATTTATCAGCACCAAAGTTCTGTTGAACATTGTCAGCACTAAAGATTTGTTTCATGATTTATCATCACCAGAGTTCTGTGTAATAATTGTTTGCACCAGAAACACTGCCTATTTGCTCAGATGCATCAGTTATTTTATTTTCCTTTTGGAAAAGTCAGCCTGCAAATTGTATGTTTTGGACAATAAATACTTCTGTTTTAATTAAAGCACTGTGTTTGTACTGGAATTTCCTTTCTTAAGCTGTTGTAATACAACAGCTGGCTGTGTGATTAAGTGTAGGACAGGGGGTAGACAGAAAAAAGGAGTCCTATAAAGTTTATGCTGGGGATAGCTAAGCATGTAAATATAACAATATGCTTCTCAGTCATGTATTTTAGCTTACATGTTGCTGACCTCCCTGTTTTTGTTGTAGATGTTCTAATACCACTGTGCTGGACATGTTGTGTATCTGGAAACCAAATCAAATCAGAAATACCTGAGCTAGAGACCTTGCTTGTCTGCAACGTAAATATGACATGCTGGAGGGACAAGTATGCTTCTCAGAGGTTACCCCTTCTTTGGAGCAGACTTCTCATCCATGTGGAACTGAGTTCTTCCCTAACCTAATTCAAGCATAGCTTGGACCAGTGGATGGGGAATCAGAAATTTACCCCAGGTATGACACCTGTATCTTTGTCAGAGAGAAGCAGCCTGTAAATGTTTAACCACCCATGCCCAAGACTACACTTACCCCTTAAAAGAACCCCAGGGTATCAGGATTAGTCTGATACATTTAGAAAACATGACCATTAGCACAGGAATCACTAATAAACCTCTGAACCTATGTACATATAATCCATACTGATGTTTTAGGATCTTTTTTTTCTCATAGGTTCATAGGTTGGCACTAGGCTATTGGCCCTAGGGCCTATACAAGCCTAGCCATAACAATTCCCTGGCTATTTCTTCCCACACTATTTACTTCACTGGACTCCCATCCAATCATCAAGGTTCCTTTTGAAGAGGGCCAACGACTATTCCAGAGTCTGGGGAGTCTCTGGGTCAGGAACCTATCCCTCCAGCATGTTTTGATTATTGTGATGACAAGGTTTAGATCCCTGGAGAGTGTGGCTCTGAAGGATTGGGATTTCTTTAAGTGTAGCATGTCCAACAGCTCTGGGTTTGACATGGCCTTGTATGTTAAGCAGAGATCACCTCGGAGTAGACGATATGCGACAGAGGATAGCTGGAGTTTTTTAAGGCAGTCAGCATAGGGCATCTGTTTTAGGCCTGTGATTCTTTTAGTGAGGTACTTCTGCGGCCTTTTCAGTTGTTGCAGATGTCTTGAGAGGTACATACCAAATGTGGTGTTGTATTCTATAATTGGTGTAATGAGGGATGAGTACAGTGGGGCAATGACCTCCTTTTTTCTGGATGAAAAGCCCTTAGTGATGAGGTGTACCACATAGAAGGATTTCCTGACTGTTGTGGTGATGTGGTTATCGAAGGTAAGACCACTGTCCACCTGTGTCCCTTAGTCTCTTATCACACTTTCGGTGTTTAGTGTACTGCCACCTATGTGGTAATTCACAGGTACATGTTTTTTCCCATAGGGGATAACTATACATTTCTTGGCATTGAGCTTGAGCCCATGGCTCTGGCACCAAGCATCTGTTTCTGTAAGGCCCTTTTGTAGAGTATCCACATCATTTGGGGATTCAATAATAGCTCCCAGTTTGTAGTCATCTGTGAACTTTGTTAGCCATAGTCCCTTAGTGTTGGCCTGTACTTCAGAGAAGTAGATGCCAAATTTATATTTAATATATGTTCATGTTCACAGACATAGTTCACTTACTAAGTGGTAAGCCCACTAGGTGTAACTACAACTTTCAGCGGCAACCCAGAAAGACTGGCTGGTTTAATGACTTGCTCAGAGTCTTTCAGTCTGAAAGGAGACAGAGTCCCTAGCTATGGGTACCGAAAAGCCAAAAATCAAGACTTTCATATACTAACCCTGCAATTTCCACTTCATGGAATATTCACTTTTCTCAGGGTTATGGTGATCTCAGAGTTGGTGTACAGAAGTTTGGGGGAGGTGGGCGGCTTGCTTTTACATTGAGGTTGCAGGGGTACTTGTTTCTCTGTAAAAAAAACAAGTTTAAAGGGGAAGAGCAAAGTTCAATATTCGTTCTTCTTCTGCAGTATCACGCTTCTTCTCCGGAATCGCAGGACTCAGCAAAATAAATAAATAAATCCATTTACATTTCATTAGAGAACCTTATTTGTAGCTTGTGGCATTAACATTCCCAGCTGAACATTGAGACTAATCTTTTATTCCGATGCGAATTTTACGTACATATAAAGAGCTCAGTCAGTGAGTATATTGTTAATTATAAAATAAGCAAAAATAGAAGGCTCCACACCACGACACTTAAAAACATAAACTCTTTAATAACAAAGTAATGGGTGAGCACATTCGCAGCAACAAGCTGCTTCATCAGACAACAAATGCACAAAATCATCCTCTGTTTAAATCAAGTTCAACCAATAAGCAGCTCAATTCAATTAAACTCATGCAAAATCTTAAAGTGCTGCAACATCATACTCTCATATCAAGGTCTATATAGAGTGCATATAAATACATATATAAAGTACATATAAAAATATAAAAATACAAAGATAAAACTGTGCAGATAAATAAATAAAAACTATGAATAAATAATAGCATAAGAATGCATACAGAATAATAACAGCACAAGTTACCTAGGAAGAGGTCTATTAAGAAGTATAGCTCTAATGGATACTTTTTCATTAAGCCCTTTACCCATATTTGCATGCATCCTAATGATCCAGTCCAGCTCTTTGGTTTCTACCCTGTTTCTAATGTCTCCCCCTCTGTGCCCTAAAGCTACAATCTCAATAACCATAAATTTAAATTAATGTCCGTTTCCATTCTCTATGATGCTTCACCAGTACATTAGTTCCAACTTGCTTGGAAATATCGTACATGCGTTCTCTGATACAATCTCTTAGCCTACATGTAGTCATACCCACATTAAAAGATTGGCATGCAACACAGTAGGCTAAGTATACCAAATTAGTGGTATTACAATCAGCTACTAATCTAAAACATAAAACTTTTTTCGTATCTGGATGGGTAAAGTTACCACTTCTATCTAAACATTTACTGAAATTACATCTGTTACAGGGAAAGGTGCCATAGTTATGATGGGAGAATTCAGTAGTGTTCTTGTGTACATACTTAGGGCCCCATAATAATCTCTTTAAAAATTTTTATTTTTGAAAGCATATCAAGGGGTATCCCCCACTAGCCCCTTGACCTGTTTGTCAGCACAAAGAATGTTCCAGTTCCTTTGATAAACATCTAGTAATAACTTGATGTTGGCAGCATAAGTAACGTATTCTCATAAACTTGTCGGTGGGTACTATTCATCCGTCATCTTCCCTAAAATTAGAGAAGTAAGGTCGCCCCTTCCCTTCTCTGGCACTTAGTACATCCATCATTACTTTCTGTACTTCCTTCTGGGCATACCCTCTCTCCACAAAATTACTTTCTAAACTAAGCAGTTCATCTCTGAATCTATGTTCATTAGCTGTTAATCGTGATACCCTTAAGACCTGTCCCCTCATAACATTTCTAAAAACATGTGATGGGTGCATACTATTTCTTTGAACAAAAGTATTTCTATAACATTCCTTCCTGAAGATCCTAGTTTCAAACTGTCCTGTATGTGTTCTTAATATGTTGGCATCCAAAAAGTCAACAGAAATATTTGAACTATGAGCAGTGAATTTAAGAAAATGAGTACTGCTATTACTATATTCCAAAAATGTCCTAAATGCAGTCATCTCTCCCTCCCAAAGGAGGAAGAGGTCATCCACAAACCTCCTATAAAAAACAATGTTGTGCATATCTGTTTTTAAGATATGTTTCTCCCATACAGCCATGGCAATATTGGTATAGTTTCATAGTTATAGCTATTAGCACATAAGGTGCCCATAGCTATGCCATCCAATTGCCTATATAGTTGTTGCTCAAACAAAAAGATGTTGTTCTCAAGTATAACCTCTACCAATAAATGAAGTAGATCTATAACCTTGGTGTTGTAAGTACCATCTTCCATCAAGTACTGTTTCAAATATATAACCCCTACATCATTGGGAATGACTGTAAAAAGGGACTGAACACCTAGAGTTACCATTAAGCAATTCCTTGTAGGTGGTTTATTGTTAACATGTTCAAACAAATCTCCAAATAATTGCTTAATATCTTTTAAGATATAACTATTTTTCAGCAACAAAGGGTTTAAATGCTGCTCTACAAAGATGGATAAAGGTTCAGTACTCATTTGTTGCACTGAAACAATGGTCTCATTGGGGGATTGCATTAATCTTTATGTATTTTGGGCAGCCCTTGAATTATAGGTATAACAGGTTCATCCACAATAAAGTACTTATATAAATCTAAATCAATGGTCCTTAGTTGCAAACAGTCAAATAAATGATTTATAATAACTACATTACACTGTTTGACCCTGTCAGGGCCTATCTGTTCATATACATTCACGTCATTCAACATATTGTTAATTATACATAATAGGTAAACATATAACGTACACATCAGGACAAAATTTTAGTGAATGAGTATATTGTTAATTATACATAACAGATAAACATATAATGTACACATCAGGACAAAATTTTAGTGAATGAGTATATTGTTAATTATACATAATAGGTAAACATATAATGTACAAATCGGGACAAAATTTTAGCGAATGAGTATATTGTTAATTATATATACCACGTAAACATATAATGTACACATCGGGTCAAAATTTTGGTGAATGAGTATATTGTTAATTATACATAATAGGTAAACATATAACGTACACATCAGGACAAAATTTTAGCGAATGAGTATATCGTTAATTATATTTAATAGGTAAACATATAACGTAAGCATCAGGACAAAAGTTTAGTGAATGAGCATATTGTTATACATAATAGGTAAACATAAAATGTACACATCGGGACAAAATTTTACAGAAGTTTCAAGGCAGCTAAACAATGTCAAGACTTTTACATTCATGAGCAGGCGGTAAGTTCAGAGACCAACTGTTCCAAGTGATTTTTGTTTTTAAATCTAAATAAGTATATTTAAATCCTATCATGGATTATCTGTTGGATTACCATATGACTATGGAATGTACTGCAGTCATAAATATTTATAGCTATCCCACGTGCTGAAATGATAAAAATTCAGTGGCAAATCAGGTCTGAATATTTCATAAGTATGTTTTCTGTTAGTCAAGGAGGTCAGGATCTTATATCACTATTCATTTATTCCAACTGAGTTGCAACATCTTGTTTTTCGGTGGGATCTCACAATTACCTGTTTTTATTGACTTACTAGACACATAGTAAAGCATCACTAACTTGATCCAGAAGGAAGTTTGGACTGTTAGTAGACAATGTATATGTCTGTTGAATCAAAGCCAATAACAACAGTGTTACATTTCCAGTCAGGCTTTGAAATCGCAACCATGGAACCTTGAGAATGAAGCACCAGAGGAACACAATGTTATCACTGGTCTGAACTGGAAACAACTGCTCTTTATCACACACACACACACACACACACACACACACACACACACACACACACACACACACACACACACACACACAGAGTTTCTGTACTATTACTAAGTTTGATAAATGGGTATTCTTTTCATAAGCTACAGTCATCAATGCAATTTGCTCATTTTTATATTATTTTGCTGCTCTGTAATTCCTTTGCACATTTTTCCAGCAACATAACATATTGTATGGATCTGACACTCCATTCCAGTTGTCTGTTACTTATTCTGCAGCCTGCAAATACACAAATAAAGTTTTGGCAAACAGCAGCAGTTTCATTAAACAATAGAACAGCTTCATAATTCCTTACAAACACATGCAAAACAAACATGTTGAAGGAGAAATATGGCTATCAGTTCCTGAATAGGTGCAAATGAGCTTCAAAACAGGCTAATTACTTATTGTGTTTAAGTTGGATTCTTTCAATAATGTACATGAATTCAACTCATAGGAATGTTGGGAGAAACAAATGTTAAGACAATGTTTTGCATCAGTCACTGGAATCATTCATAGAATAAGCATGTATCTAAACTTTGACATTTTGTGAAATTTTGCACCAGGGAAGCAGCAGATGGCACTCTGTTTTGCAGAAAATATTACAGAAGCTGTCCCAGCACTGCAGCACCTGTCACTGATTTGAAAACATTTTCTTTAAAGTTTGTTCAGTCAGCAATTGAAAACACTTTGCTAAATAAGCAAACAGATAAATACTGTAGATAAAATAACTCCTATTGGTAGTGGCATAAACCATGCCAATAAGATGCACTAAAAAAGAACAGGGAATGAATACAGTTAGAAAATAGGTTGAACAGGGCAAGGAATACAGGTGGAAAACAGGCATTAGCTGCCAATGTCTGCTGGATAAAAATTAATTAATGAAAATGATACATTGTACTTTTAATTGTTCCTTATTACTACAATATATCTGGTTGTTGTTGTTGCGTCTTTCGGCTTTTCCCGGTTAGGGGTCGCCACAGCGGAACTCCGGTCCGCTAATGATTGGTAGTTGATTTTTACATGCCGAGTTACCAGCCCAGATGCATAACCTTCAACGAAGGTATGCCCATTCACGCATGTCTCCACGCAGAAAACGCTCTAGCTGAGAATCGAACCGGAGAGCGTCTTACTGTGAGGCGACAACACTACCGCAGCACCACCAAGCTATTCAGTATTATAATTATGTTACCCCTCATCTATTGCTAAGGTATGACCATCTTAAACTGCATTTCTTGTCTTTGTAGTAGCTAAAATGCTTTTAGTAATGAGCTATACTAGCAAGTAACAGTGATATCACATGGAATGAATGAATGATGCTGTTTCACTCTAAACTAATTATATTGTTTTACTCATGATGGATAGTGTAAACCATTTCTGAGTATACTAAATTGTTTATTAGGATATTAAAGTAACTTAATCAAGAAGTTACCATGTCTGTTTTGTAGTTAGCGCAATCCATTTAATATTGTATGTAATTTACAATGCAGTCCACATAGTACACAGTAACATTTTAACTTTCTGCTATTATCAAGATAAGGCAAAAAGCATAAATAATGACTAGCCGTACATGCCAAGCTTGGTGTTTATCAGTTTTGCATTAGAAAATGGTTTGGATATGTTTGCTTATTAAGGACTACCTCTATGACGTGTTCAATGGACAGCCTTTGCAGCACTCCTGAACATTACGAAATTATAAAAACCGAACATAACTGCAGTCACCTGCTTATGTTTCTTATTGATTTTAGATTATATGAAGTAAATGCACAACGAGAAATCATATCAGAAGCTTACTTGGGAAATATGTTACCATATTCTGCATTATTATTACTTCACTGTACTGTTAACTTCCAAGTTAGTAGTGCTTTCTTAGACATGTTCATTTGTATACATGCTCTCACTCCCATGATACCGTGCAGTTGCATATAATTATTCTGATTTTGGCATGTGCATGCATCTACTGACTTTCATGGTAGCATTTGTAGACATGCCACTAACTTCCATATTAATGATATATGCCCTCCACTGAGTTCTATGTTAGCAGGTTTACACATGCACTGACTTCTGTTAGCAGGCATACGGGTTCACCGATTGCCATGTTGACCCATGTAGATATGCAATGACACCTATGTCAATATTTGTACTCATGCATTGACTTTGATTTTTACACATGCACAGATTCAGCGACTTCCTTGAGAGCAGGTGTATGCATACATTTCCATGTTGTCATATATGCACATGCATTAACTTCTACCTTATTTTCATTTAGCATGGGCACCCATACAGTGACTTCCATGTTAGTATCAGTACGTATGTGCTGAATTCCATGTTAGCATGTGTTCACATGCACAGATCTATAATGAAACTGTGTGTTTATAAGCTGAAGTGCAAAACTTTGTATCTAAAATAGCCAATCCTCATGTGAACAAAACCTAAGAATATCTAAATACAAACAACTGCACAGCATAACAGACCACTTCTTCTGCAGAGGTGTTGCCAGGGTGTGTCTCACACCCGAGTCTCACTGTCTCTCTCTCTCTCTGTATATATCTATATCCATGTCTATATCTATATAGATATACATGTAGCTAAATAGGGTTTACTATCACTTTTCAATCACACTTTGTGCAAACTATCATTTCTATGAACCATAGAAATGAAAAGCACCATGAGTGAACAACACAAATGTCAAACAAGGAAGTGGTGAATGTTTGAATTTGACACAGTTCGAATATGCATCACACTTCCGCATATGAAGTCACTTTCCAACACACAGTAAACAATGTGTTTGCAGGGGGTCAAGCCCCCTGCACCCCCCCACGCCCCCTGCTACTTATATATACAAACTCCGAGATTGCACTACAGTGAAAGAAAGGGTACATTTCCCGATCCCCACTATAGTGTGATCTGCATAAAAATGTAGAAAGTCACAACAGCGAATGCTGTATTGCATTTGCTGTTGTACATTTCTACAATTCAGCATTCATTCTTTCGATACTACCGAATGAGTCGATTCAGACTAATGTAAATCTCACAAAGTCTAATCAATCATTTGATAGTAAACTGATAGATAGATAGATAGATACTGCCTCCAAGATAATACAATCTCATAGATAAGGAAAAAGCTCAGAAATTTATGTTTACCCTGTTTTTCTAGTCCTTTGACCTTGCAAACTGCTTTAGAAATCTCAAGTAATAGGCAGACTCAGATGTAAAAAGTCATCGACAACACAAACAGTATGATTACATGTGTAGGATATTTTAGGTGTCAGAAAAGTACATAATATCCTGCTGTACTCCACATATGCACTGGCTTTCATATTAGCATGTGGGTGAATGCAGTGACTTTCATTTTAGCATGCAGACCCATGTACTGGTTTCTGAGTTAGCATATGTTTGGTGCTTTGGAATCAGTGTACGGGGTGCATGCTAATATGGAAGTCACTGCGTGCACCCACATGCTGATATGTAAGTTAGCATACGCACAAATACGTTATGTACACATAGTGCAAACACACACACACACACACACACACACACACACACACACACACACACACACACACACACACACACATGCATACACACACGTGCGCGCACACGTGCGCATGCAAATACGCACACACACGCACTCAAATATGTTTCAGCATGTCAGCTTACCCTTTTTATTCATATCTTTATAATAAAATGATGAAAATATACAAATGTATGAAGTACTGTTTCATTCTCAAAACATTGGCTATTTCTACTACTTTAATACCAGAATTTTTTTTTTTATCAAGGCATTTCTTTAAAGCAGCTATCAAATATGGCACCTGTCATTTTTAATATGTAGCCACATTGTGCAGCATAGTTTTTGGTCATTGATGTAAATTGTGATCATCAGAAATGGCGGTGCCTAAGTGATGTCTGGCTTTTGCATGTAAAGTTTACACAGAAAGTGAAAATATGATTATATCACACTGTTTGGTCTTCATAGACATAAAATAGCATCCCATTGTCTCGAAGTAAGGTCTCAAATCATACTCAGATAGCTATCTGCTATGCAAAGCTGAGAACTAACAACTAATGCTGACCTGTACAAATCTTAACGTTGCTGGCTATCATACATTTCAGTTTGCAAATACAATGTCGAAGCGTTTGAGGTTTCATTCAGTATTTCATGTTGGTGGGATGGACAGTATGACGCCGCTTGATTCTTGCTACTGGAGTAAATGCTGGATTATAATGAAGGTGAATCCTATATTTGTTTTAATTTAATTTAAATTAATTTATTTACTTGTTAAGTGAGTTATTGAACTGGCCTTTCTTGCACCATTTTCAACCAGAAGTGTTTAAGTACATGCAATATTTTTGTACAATTTAATTTGGCAAATCATTCAAAAGGCTTTGGAAATGTAACCAGGGAGCATCCACACAGGCACAGAAAACATGCACCCTGAACACGGACAGTTAGCAAGGAGCAGGAGTTTCTAGATGCTATGAGACAAAAATTTTACATGAAGCCAGAATGCTTTGTATTAGCATTGCAGATAGATAGCATTGCTTAGTACTGTCCTTTTCAGAAGAGAGGTCAGTGACAGCATTATGAGAGTTTATATGCAGGAAATCTAAAAAACAAAGTCATTAGGTCCTTGCTGGTAAGTAGTACAGGAAAGGGATGTTGTAGCTAACTACTGAACTGCCTAACAAACTACTGCTGCTGTCAGAGTTACACATAGTGACTTCGCACATGCAAAAAAAAAAAAATTCACCTTTTTAATTTGCATTCATTCATTTATCACATAGAAGGTATTTGCCTTTCATTTCATGGCAGTCTGTCCTTCCTCTACAAATGCACAGTATTATCACAAATCTGCCTGTAAAAAAAGCTGCTGCTAGACTTGATAAAGAGCATTGTACTGACTGCAAGTAAGGCTGTTATAAAACAAACAAGTCAATAAACACTAGTAATTGACTGACAGTGTTAAGTCGGTTATAAAGGCAGTATGAAGACATTTTTGTTGTTTGAGAGCTGAGTTTCACAGAAAACTAGTACCACAGCAGCATCTTAAACTGATACTGATGCATGTTACAAATCTTAGAGCAAAGATTTAGAAAAGGTGTTTTTTATGAGTGTAACAAGAACCATCTATGAGAAGAAATACAACAAAGTAAACAATTTCTAAGTACAAAATTAGAGCTCATTACAAAAGCACTAATAACACCCCATTCACCTGACTGAGCATAAAACATATACATGAATACAATTACCTGGCAATAATCCTGCACTTAGTTTATTTAATCCACCTTAAAGGCTGTTTTACATAATGTCTACATTACAACTGAAACCATTGTTTTGTGTTCTGGCAGTTTTTTCTTGTAAAAAACAATAAGCTATGTGCTCTTGCTAGACATAACAATACATAAACAAAACAATTAAATACATTTTAAACTGGTTTGTCCTACAAAGGAGGAAATATGCTGAATGTCTTATTACGAGTAAAAATTGCACATTTAGCATATGAGCTAGTACTCTGCAACCTGCTTAATGTATATCCTTACAAACTCTTTGCTATATGTTCTTGTATATCTCATTTCTTATTTATCTGCAATTTTGTAAAAAAGTTTGAGTTTTTATTATAAAGTTCTCCCTTCTGTTACCAAGATTTTTGTTTTTCTAATGCATTATATTTATTATAACATCAAAGAGCCTAACAGTCTCTCCAAATCTTGCTGTTAGGTACACGACTCTGATCCCAACATTACTGTATCTTACTTGTTTAATATCAGTCAGTTTACTTCTAACAAAACTCATCCTGCATTTGTGCAGGAATGCATTTCATCTCAAAAGGCTAAGGACACAGTTCATGCCAGTCGAATGGGGTAACCTGATATGTTTTATTAGGTTAACAAAATGGCTTTTGAGTACAATAAGGTCCTCCTGTCAGATGCATTAAATAAGCTCCATTTTTATTGGGTAATAAATACATAACATTTGCCACATTTACTGTGTAGCATTTCTTACTGATCTGTCTTGCAGAAATATTGCTTAACCATGTGAAGCACCTCGCTGTCACTTCCTTCCTCTTCCTCTCTCTTACTGATCTGTCTGTGTGCTGGAATGTGATATGACTTAAAATGTTCCATGTATAATATTCACAAGAGGTAGGGGTCGGAGAATAGACAGAAAGTCATGTGTTCTTGTATCACTGTTAGCAATACAACAAAGTGCAGCTTAGACAAATTATAAGGCACTACAGGTAATGCTGTCCTTCAAGGAACCTGTGGTAAAATGTTACCTTTACAAAAGTAAAACCTTTGCTCCTACATCAATATTTTATTTCTCCCTGTCTTTGGGTCCTTGTGCTATAACTAATGAAGCAAACTTTGACTTGTAGTAGTCACTCAGGCTAAGTGTTCAAATACGATAATAATTATAGTAATACTAATATAGTGCACAGTAAGTTGCAAGCCAACAATGTGTGCTACGCAGATATGGCCAAAATTCCTTTAACACCTGTGCAACTGTACAACTGTTTTACACGGTAAAAGTCAAATGTGACTTTAGCTTCTAGAAGGGGGAAGGGACTCAGCAGCTGCAAATGAAACACTTCACATCTTATAGCGAATGACAGCAAAATAATGATTTTATTTTCTGTTGGAGAAGTAATTAATGAAGTATCACTCCAAGCACCCACTGAAGAGAACAGCAAACAGTATACTTTATAGCCCTTACATTTCAAGTCAGACATTTTTCAAGCACCTGTACTTAGATTTTAGCATGCACTTACAAATGAACAAGTCTTTTACAGCTCCAGTGAAAGCCACTGATGGTTAATAAAATCGTAAGACTTCACCATTTTCAGTTATGCAGGCCACAAATCTTGGTCTTACTGACAGAAATCAACTCTCTAGCCTTCACAACCCTTAGTAAAATAACAAGCACAAACTTTTTTTCTTAAACTTTGACATCACTTCAGAGATTTAATAAAACCATTCAAACCATATTCTTCCGTTTTGCACCAGAGTTCCACCAGTTTTCCTACCGTACCCTGCACCTCAGTAAATGCTTTGAAAAGGAGTTTATTCACAGTGTACGCAGAGAACTATTCATAAACATTGATATCCACAAACAAAGCCTTGTTCACCACAGAATGGCATACAAAAGTGCAGTGCTACTTATAAAAATACACTATAAAAGCTGTATTAACCCATTGTCTAAGTATTGTACTCCATGCATTGAATACAAATGCAAATGCCCCCTCTCCTCAGTTATATGTGATTCACAAAAGCAACAAAATCTGCCTAAGAGCTGGACCCCATGGAGCAACCTATGGGACAGCATCTGCCTACCTGTAGATAGTGTTGTGAGCAGAGTGGGCGATTCCATTCCTCTGATAGTATGTTGTTTAGTATACAGTGATGAGCATTAAAAAAGAAAGTGATTATTTTTGGCAGAAGACAACTTAATTATGACATTTAATGTGTAGAATTATATAAAAGTATAAAGAATTCAACTTAACTTTAATCAATTATTCTCCCTTTACTCTCTACCTAAATATGCCATAACCTTGTTTTTTCCTCTCACTTCACATTGCAATCTTTAATTTCTCTAAACATGCTAAAATTCTCTAAATATCAAATCATAAGCTGTATCTGTTTTAACCAATGTCGTCACAGTTTGTCTAACTTATTACAATTAGTTAAACTGTAGACGTTTTTGCATTTTTTTAAAGACTGTAAAATTATTGTTCTTAAAGCGTTTTTGCAATACTTTGGAGCTTTTCTTCCTGAGCCTCCACTGAAAACAGACATTTACCCAATCAAACATTCCTGGTAACCAAATGCAAATAAATAAATAAATAAATGAGTGGATAGTAGTCAGTGGAAATGAGAGTTGTCCAGAGCTGATGGACAGACAGATGGCAGTACATTTTTCTTAGTTAACCAATAACTTCATTTTAACCATTAAGGCTGACATAAAATAAATTAACCCACAGATCAAGACAGCAGCATTGTCTGCATGAAAAATACGCTTTGCCATATAACATGCTGTCTTGTGACTGAACTACAGATTGTCCTTACAATGCAGTTATTATTATAAGTACAAAATCTATACTATTCAATCAGAGCATGTAAGTGTCACAATATTAGTTGCTAGCAATTACTGACTCTGCTGGAAACAGCTTAAGTGGTGAGTTTTGCAGAACAACCAGGTCTGCACTGTGGGAGGGAGAATTGCATGACTGGAGTCAATTCCCATCCTCCAGAGGGTCTTGCATATAAAATATATGTATTATTGTAAGAATGGCTCCTTTTTAAAGGGAGACAAAAATCCAAGGAAATATAAATGGAAGACTTGGGTGATTGCTAATATGGGTTCAAGAGAAAAATATCCAATACAGGTACATGGAGGTGACTTTGACAGCAGAAAACATTACAAGAATATGTCAGAATTTTATCAAAAAATGCAAAGTAGGTGGCTAACAATTTATGAGGTACATTAATTATTATATAAATTTGTGGGAGTGGGTTAGACTAAGATCTTCTGGCAGAATTCAGAAGATACAGAAGAAAGAAATAAATGGGATTCCCTTCATCCCCTCATTCCTCTTTAAATGGGTTGGTTACTAGAGGATGGAGTGCAGATTAGAATATCTTGCAACACACTTTTTTCAAGTTGTGAGAGAAGTTTTTGTCGAACAGCTGATAAAGACAGTATTTTGATAGGAAACTGTTGACTATTGATAGGCTTCTAAGGTTGTTGCAAAGATTTTCATGGATTATCTACAAATAATGGAATCAGCTCCGTTGAACCTCAGTAATATAAGGATATACATAGATCTGGGGAAATGGACAATGGTGAGCATAGAAGACAAGCATGATTAGATTATGACTATTTGAGTAAAGTGAAATATAGGAGAATGAGACAGCCCCCCCCCCTACACACACACATTTATGACAGCTGGTATTTGAACATGAAATGCTGTACTTAGAATGAGAAACAGTTGCATTTAAAAGCAGGAGAGCTAGAATTTGGGGATTGTGTATGCTGTTGTCTGCTGTTATTTCCTTTGGATCATTTTACTCGAGCAACATTCTCAATTTTTGTGTGTGAATTTGGGGATTTTATATAGTCATATAAACTCATTTGCATACAGAAGAAGTGGTTAATAATTCCTCTTCCTATCGTCCAGGTATGTCAGTGAGAAGCCAGATGCAATGCAAAATGAGTGTGCCCAACCAAAGGTGTATTCATTTTGTGCAAGACTAGGCTTTTCAGCCATGGAAGATACCGATTATCTTCTGATTGTCATATCCTAAAGAAAATGGAGACAAGTTTCACCTGTTGTGGAAAAAACAAATAACATCTCGATTGTTGGTTATTCTACCACCTGGATAGGGCCTTGGGATGGTGTTTAGGGAAATCCCTTCTTAGGGAAATTGCTTGTTCTCTGACAGATGGAAATTAGAAATCCCATACAGGCGAATGGAGACTCTCACTGTCAATGAGAGGGGTAGACTGATGATCCCCTCAATTAAGGAATTTAATTTCATGCCATGAATGGGAAGTTTGGAAAAGACAGTGAAGGAAAATTTACTCACTTTCACAGTGTTTGCATCAGTTATTGACGTTTGGTTATGTTTAGGGGAATATTTGCCTCAAACTGAAATGGTGGCTAAATCCAAGACTGAAAATGAACACCATACCCTTGATCTTCATAGCTGATACAGAGGTAGGTTGAGAATAAGGAAAGCTACCTCTAGAAAGGAATTCTGATTCAGGTTTTTAAGAATATTTTGGTCTTCTAGAAGTGAGGTTAAACTTGGCCGGTTAGATCTTCAAAATTTTATCAACAAAATTTGTGAGGCAACATATATTGAAATTCCTACACTGGAACAAATTAAAGTATTATTAATAAGTATTATTAAAAGAAATCGCCATCATTACTAGTCAGTACGTGAAGAATCATTTTGGGATGCTATAACTGTTGTGAGATTCAGTGTAGATAGACAAAGCATATGCTGAAAATAAAATTAAGAAAATATAAGCATAATTCCTTAAATGATTGTCTCTTACTCAGCCACAAGACAAGGAAATATAACTTACTGATAAAGAGAACGAAAGCTACAGTGATGACTGACTTCTGTGCTAAAACTATGCTTTTACTCAAGAAAATTTTGGCACTTGGTTATTTTTGAATCTGGGAAGCAGCCAAATATCTCTGGGATCTCAATGGTTGAATAATACACTTACTATACTAATCTGTGTAAAGAGTAGTGCACAGAGGAATATATAGACCAGGCAGAAGACTTGTATTACCTTCATAAGCATATTTTGAAATAGTCTTTGTTTATCCATAGACTAAAGAACTGCAAAACTCCACATCAAGAGGGCATACCCAGCAAACAAAGTATTTAATGTAAATCAAAGACATGCTTTTTTCTCAATATATTTTAACTTTTGGATACTTTCTGTGAATTTTCTGAAATTGTGACATAGGGGATATAAAAGAGGCAATAAAACCCTGCTGGTCAGTTACGGGTTGATAGTTTTCTTAGACAACTCATTGGAAATTTGTAAAATATTATGAGAGAAAGGTGAGCTAAAACGTAAGAGGATTATTGCCCCATAGCAATTTTTTTTCAGTGGTACTTCAGTCAGTAAACTATTGCAGATATTAGACCATCTTTGAACCAGATATGTTACAAAAGCCATGGGCATCTCTTGGTTATTTCTGTGGCTCTTTCTTTGGCCATCGATATGAAATAAAGAAAT
>NC_056736.1:584485781-584518281 GCF_019279795.1 Protopterus annectens | reverse complement strand
CTAAAGACTCAAAAGACTCAAAAGACAATCATAAGGCCTTCTTTAGCTATGTTAGAAACCTGGGAGGAAACTCCCAGATATGCTCAGAGCTAGTTCAAAATGATGTGAAGATTACTGATCCTACAGACATTGCCAACATACTGGCTGACAGGTTCAGTGCAAACCCCCTCCCCAAAAGGAGAGATATCTATACCAAGCGATTGCAGCCCCCAAACATCTCCAGCGCCCAAGTGAGAACTGCTCTCTCCAAAGCAAAAAACACAGCATCCATGGGACCTGATGGTGTCCCCGGCTGTGTGCTCCATGAACTCAATGAGGAATTAAACCCACAGCTACGACAGCTGTTTAATCAAAGTCTTACCTCTGGTTACGTACCCAGGGAGTGGCGCACTGCAACTGTGGTACCACTTCACAAAGGCGGTGCCTCCACCGACCCTGGAAATTACCGGCCCATTAGCTTGACAAGCCTTATCTGCAAAGCCATGGAGAGGATCATAATGGACCTCATAAATAAAGACATAGGGAAATTGCAGACTTTGGATCCAACCCAGTTTGGCTTTGTCAAAGGCAGATCATGCCTTTTAAACTTGGTTGACTTTCGAAACAGTCACCAAAGCCATTGATGAGGGAAAGGCAGTCCATACAGCCTACCTCGATCTGGCTAAGGCCTTCGATACAATACCCCACTCGGGTATCATTGAAAAACTCATCAGCTTAAATGTCAACCCATACATCACAAGATGGGTTGCAAACTGGCTGAGTGACAGAACCCACAGGGTCAGAGTTGCTGGCGCCATGTCAGACTCAAAGCCTGTCACAAGTGGTGTCCCACAGGGCTCAGTCCTGGGCCCACTCTTGTTTGGCATCTACTTTTCCGAAGTACCAGCAAACACAGGAGGGTTATGGCTGACAAAGTTTGCAGATGACTGCAAACTGGGCGCCATAGTAGAAAACACATCTGACACAGATATCCTTCAGAAGGGTCTCACAGAAATGCATAACTGGTGCCAGAGCCACGGCCTAAAGTTAAATGCCAAAAAATGCATAGTCATACCCTTCGGGAAAAACAAGGTTACCCCTAGCTACCAAATAGGTGGCAATCCACTGAGCACAGAAGAAGTTATCAGGGACCTGGGGACCCAGGTTGATAGTAGTCTGTCATTCGACACCCATGTAGCTAAAGTAGTTAGGAAGACCTTCTACATTGCCCACCTTATCATGAAGAGATTCTCATCTAGATCAAGTGAGGTCATAGTCTCCCTTTACTCATCACTCATCAGACCAATGATTGAGTACAATGCCCCATTGAATGTATCTGACCCGACACTTGCAGCAGCTGGAGAGGCCACAAAAGTTCCTCACCAAAGGATAAAGGGTCACAAAAATCTGTCCTATGCTGCCCGACTGAAAGAACTCCAGCTCTATTCAGTCGCTACGCTTGCTCAGAGGTGACCTTTGCCTAACATACAAGGCCATGTCAAACCCAGATTTGATGAATATGCTTCACCTCAAAAATCTAGATCCATCAGAGCCACAAGGGCGGAGACTTAAACCTTGACACGGCTATTAATAGGACGTGCTGGAGGGATAGATTCATCACCCAAAGACTCCCTATGCTGTGGAACAAAATCCCGGTACATGTGAGGCAGAGCACCTCGCTGGCCTTGTTCAAGAGAAATCTTGACCAATGGATGGGAGATCGCAGATATACCCCAGGGATTACCTCAGTGTCACTGCTCGACAGAGGCACAGCAAAATAATGGGCATAGTTCCCCATACTAAAGGGGTGGCGTAAGCCACAAAACGATGGGCTAGGCTTGTAAATGCCCTCGGGCAGATAGCCTAGTATGAACCTATGAACCTATGAACCTATGTAAGTATGCGGTAGTGACGGACGTTAGGGTGTGAGTAAGGTAAGTGTGCGATGTTGACGGTGTGTAGGGATAGGGGTGGGATAAGTGAGTTAGGATTAGGGCGCGGGTTAGGTAAGGGTGCGAGTAAGGTAAGTGTGCGATGTTGGCGGTCTGTAGGGATAGGGGTGGGATAAGTGAGTTAGGGTTAGGGCGCGGGCTAGGTAAGGGTGCGAGCAAGGTAAGTGTGCGATGTTGGTGGTCTGTAGGGATAGGGGTGGGATAAGTGAGTTAGGGTTAGGGCGCGGGTTAGGTGAGTGTGCGATAGTGACGGACCTTAGGGTAAGGGTTTGGGTTAGGGTTGTAGATAGTTGTGTATGTATGGGTTAGTGTTGGTTTGTAAGGATTTTGTTGAGCTTGTGTTGTGTGTGTGGTTTTGGATAGGGGATTTGTTTTGTTTGTTATGATGTGTCGAGTGTATGAGGTGTCGTGTTTGTGAACTGTCGATCTTCTGGCGTCGGTGAAGTCGTTTTCGCTCTTAACGTTTCGATCTAGTCAGGTAGATCCATATATATATATATATATATATATATATATATATATATATATATATATATATATATATATATATATGTGTGTGTGTGTGTGTGTGTGTGTGTGTGTGTGTGTGTGTGTGTGTGTGTGTGTGTGTGTGTGTGTGTGTGTGTGTGTGTGTGTGTGTGTGTGTTTGTGGTGTGTGTGTGTCTGTGTGTGTGTGTGCGTGTGTGTGTACATATATATATATATATATATATATATATATATATATATATGTGTGTGTGTGTGTGTGTGTGTGTGTGTGTGTGTGTGTGTGTGTATGTGCATGTATATATATATATATATATATATATATATATATATATATATATATGTGTGTGTGTGTGTGTGTGTGTGTGTGTGTGTGTGTGTGTGTGTGTGTGTGTGTGTGTGTGCGCGCGTAGGATTCACATCAAGTTACTGAAAAACAATATACTGAAAGCCATAATACTGAATGTATTCCATTGTGCCATAAATGTTTTGACATTGTAAACTGCTTCCCCCAGGCTGTTCCTGCAAATGCACTACCCAGGTAAACAAATATAAATAAATAAGACGAATAAGTGAACGATGTTGACATGTGAAAATGCTAGAACGTGTAAATCAAAATAATTACTGACCTACATACGTAGAGAGCTGGACTTGTGTGTGTGTAAAATCAGTAGCTATTCTGAGTTCCACGTTGTGCAGATTCCAAGTTTTGACGTTTTAGGATTTTTCGTTCAGTATTTTGATTGTCAGTAATTCAATAATTCACTGTGTGATACCTTAAACCTCCTGGAACAGAGGCCCATGGGATATTTATTTATTTATGTTACATTTGTTGACCGGGAGATTCCGTCTGGATACATGTCCATTTTCAGCGGAGGCCCGGAGAGAAAAGCTCCACAGACTAATACTAACATACAAGTTAGTTATTAATACATAGTAAGCAAATTGCCTAGGAAAGGACATTGTCTTACAAGATTGCATAGGTTTACATTACATATATGCAAATGACCCCTTAAGAACATCAAGTGTTTCAGCTATATGGCTTCTGAATGTCCATGAATTTTTATCTTTTGCTTTTTAAGTATTTATGGGCAGATTCAGGCCACCAAAGCCAAATGCCACTAGCTGTGAACATGCACATTTCAGCCTTCTTATGACTTCATCAGCACAGCATAAGTGGATTGTTTGGCTATAATTTAGAAACACAGGGTCTTTAAACCCAGCTGATATCTACAACCATTAAGGTGCCTACAAACTTACTGGTTTGTCTGTGCGACCTTTTTACTTTTTTTTTTTTTGTAACTCGGGATATTTTGCAGGCACCTTAGTGGCTATGGACATCAGCTGGGTTTAAAGACCCTGTGTTTCTAAAGTATAACCAAACAGTCATTTAAATCAATGTGCTAAATTAACACAAGCTCTAAGGTCCTCTGTAATTTATGAAGTGCTGAGGTGAAGTTAAAACTACAAGCCCAGGGTATTCATAGTGATGCCTGACTAGTAAAGGTTAAGGAGATTGCATGGAAGTCTGGTTTAGATAACTTATGGAGTTCAGTGGAGGAATGGCTTTGTTATACCACCTATGTTAGAGGCAGGTTAGAAGGGAAATCTCAGCAGTTTACTCTGAGCATGACAGGGATACGAGGGATCTTCAGAAAAAAAGCATAACATAACCACACAGTGGTAAATTGTGCAATGAAGTTAGCTGGCATGAGCATTGGCATGCTAATGTTATACTGCAGGCACTGATGCAGTATCATGCAACTGAACTATCTAAGCTATGGGTGGTCACATGACCTGGAGAAAGCATGCAGGTGGCATACCAAATGTTACGCATGTCCACATGCACTTTGAAGCACTTAACAGATACAAAATGGTTACAGCAAGCAGCCAATATAAGGGCATCACAACAAAGTGTCAACTAACTTTGTCATATAAATGAGAAGGGAATGAGGAGTGCTATAGTTAGATATGTGAAAAGCAATCGGAGAACACACAGAAGGAAAACAAAAAGGGAAGACTGCTGTGGGCACGGTGGAAAAAGGCTATACTTTTTGCTTGAGAAAGGTGTACATTTTGTAATTGTTTTAAGGTTATTGGGGAAGGAGTGACATAAAACAAGAAACACAATGATGGGGGATATGGAGAGGTCAAGAACACCTGCCAAGCCAGTACAGACAGGAACCTAGTCAGTGGTTAGTCACTGCCATGGCTAAACTCATGGCTAGGCTACACTACTGGTGCTCCACTGGTTGGCTGCGTTGGAAACACAATTCTACAAGCCACAGAAGGAGATGTTCTAGAATACTAATAAAGCATTGGCCTTCTGGTCACTCTCATTCCGCACCAGCTGACATATCTTGCATGAGATGACCCAGGGAGCTCCTACATGCAATTGTCAGAAAAGGAGTCTTAGTTCCTCCTGAGAAATGGCAGCAGAAGTCATCAGTCAGCCCTACAGGCCAAGTTTCCCTGAGTAAGCTTTGTCACCCCACAGAAAGTAACACCCAGGGACTGCTAAAGACCCAATGGCCAGAGCTATGGTCAGGGCACAGCAAGTTGACTGACTCCTCGCCACAGCTGATCCTGATGAAAAAGAAAATAAAGACAAAATAAACAGCAAAGCAAAACAATAAAAAATAGAAAACACGAAGAAAGGCCCAAATACAAATGTTCAGCTGAATGTTGTACAGTTTATTAGAATATTACATCATTGCCATTAAACTATTGCACTTACCCTGCTGTCTGAAGTGTTGTACCTGCCTTTTCTAGCAGGGGATCTATGTTTCTTCAGTTTCCTGACGTGCTGTAAAATACAAAACAAACAAGAGTCAGCAAAGCTGTGCCCTGAAAATAGAAGGCAATAGGTCTACTGTACAGTGACAAAGCAGAAACTAAATATGTTCAATAAAATGCTGGCTTTCTCTTCATAACTTCTTCTTTCCACTGATGGAGAAGGTCTTGGTGATGCCTCTTCGGGTCACTGCAATTATGCCAGTACTGCTCATCATGCAGGCTGATGTCAGTGGCGTCAACACTCACTGTCGTGATGACCTGGTGCCAGGCATTTGTAAGACGTCTCTCATACTCCCCAGAAGGTGCTCCTGAGGGTCCCTCTGCAGCAGGAGTAAAGCAATTTAGCACTTTCTGTTGTATTGGTCAACAGCCAAGCCAGACCCTGTGCCTACAGATGCTATGTCCACTAGTCAGATAAACTCTGGAAGAAATGATTTGCTGCTATGGAGAACAGCCACATGTTGCAGGCACTACGTGATGTGCATTAATGGGCACCAAGGTAGATGAATGCTTGAATATTAACATTAGGATTATTCAGTGATGTGCATTAATGGGAACCAAGGTAGACGAATGCTTGACTATTAACATTAGGATTATTCATGTGTTTAGTATCATGATGTAAAAATGACATTAGTTTGGCTTCACAGGCATGCAGGCCTTACCGGACTGAGGTCAGTGTCATGAAGTAAAGTGATATTAACATGGCAGATATTACAGGTACATACTCCATATGTGACCTGCCATTCCATGAGTAAAGAGGAACAGGGGTGACCATTTTAAGTGGTGGGAATCAGCAACAGTAAATCCTGAAACATGGAGATTGAATTGCTGAAAAAAAGCAGGTTACATAAATTAAGTCCAAGATGGCTATTTCTCAGTATACTCCCTTTTCTCCAATGTGTGGTAGTCTTGGAGTTAGAATATATATGTTTGCGGTGTGTGGGGAGGCTTGACACCCACATGAGGTGGGCAAAAAAGAAGTTTAAAAGAAAAAAGAGATGTTCAAGATTTTCTCTTCTCCTGCCTTTTTGGTCTTTTTTACTCAGAGTGTCGTCAGGACTAGCGTTAATAAGACATCTCATTATAGGCAGAGTTCAGACACAACCACTCTGAATCCCCTCATTAGCATAATTACCAGTTATGATCCACATTTTAGCTCTTTAAAATTGTGATTCCTTTTTATGTGAGACCACATTATAACAAGCAACAAACAGATTCAGAATACAGCCAATGTCAGAGTTTACTGCCATGTAGGCAAATTTACAGGAGACAAGGATAACTGGTAATGAAGCTGAGGAGTGCAGTTAATACTTGAGTCTGCATGAAAGCAACAGAAACAGTCAAACTGCAGTAGAGTGTGTGTGGGGGGGTGACATTGCTTGAGGAATGACTGGGGGCTGACAAGGTGGGGGAGGGCGGCTGAACCTAACAAGACACTGAGACCAGACAGGATAGGTTACAGACCAGACAGAATAGGTTACATCTTGTCTGAGGGTCTCAAAACTGGAAGGACTCAAGAAGCAGGCAGAAGAGATTGCAGTTCTGTTGTGGAGCTTAAAATGACTTGTCACAGGGCATTGTCAGGATAAATTGCAGTTCTGTTGGTGTACGATCAACCTGGTAAAGCACTGGGAACACAATCTGATTCAGTCACTGCCCTGCTCTGTGAATGATGCCATACTATGCCATATGTGCACAGGCAACATGACATGCCACATGGTATAGTGGGCTTCCAGTGCACCAGGCATAGACTGGTGTGATGAACAGCAATATGCTAATATGACTAATATGCCCACAGCTGCCACACTATGGCACAGTGTCAGAACATTTATACTATAGCAATGTATAATGCTGAGGCCACTGTAAGGGTGCATTTGTTGCCAGGCATGGACTATCACTCATATGCAGAGTGATCCATATGTGTGACCCACAGGTGTACATGTCCTAGCATGTGAATGAAGGAATGACAATCAATAAGAAAGTTCACCGTACACATAGGAGATGTAAATACTACTACAGAGAAGGTCTAAGGTAGATGAAATTGGTAGAGAAATGATGACCACTGGGGTGGACCACCAATACATACAAGTCATACAGAGATGGAGGAATGTCTGGTATCCCTCACCTGGGAAAGAGATTGAATCCTCATACTTAGTGGTAGACTGGATGTGGAAGGTGAACTGGTGAGGACTACTTTTGTGTCTGTTGAGGATGCTCCTGGTGAGAAGTGGCATGCACCATTCCTGTAGGAGTTTAACTTGCATCTGTGAATGGTTTTACTCAGGTAAACACATATACATTTATGTTAACTAGGGACATCAGGGCTGCAACAGAGAAATCCTGCACCATGAGAAATGTATGTGCCTGTAGGCTATGTATATTATTGGCATATAGCAGTCTGTGTGACAAATAGTAGTGGGAGTTACAAGAATATTCCAGCATCACCAAAGTTATGATATCTGTATGTACTTTTAGGTTCCACTAGTAGAAGATGCAGCAAGACAGGTTAGAACATGACTGATGTCCATGAGTCAGCAGCAGATGAAGATGGTATGGCACAGTCTGATGACACTGTAGCACTGTCTGCAATTTTAACAGTGGAGGGGCAAACTCACATCATCCACAGCTAAGGTGACTGTACGGGTGGAATGTACCTCCAAAGACCATGTCCTCAGGAACAAATTTATCCTTTCTAAATAAGTGTTGCCACCACATATGGTATCAAAGGACCAAACTGTCTCCAAGGTGTGTACGTATAGTATAGGAGAGAGGGGTGCAGAGTGGCCATTACCACCATGTTTCCAGTACATCCCCAGACATGGAAGCTACCCTTGGCATCAATCAGCAGATGTGCAGGGCTGTTATCCAGGCACAGATGGCCACTGCTCAACACATGCCAGAAATGTTAAGTGTGCCACATGGCCAGTGTGAAGAGCTGCACCTGCTGTGGGGACTGAAGGATACTATGCAATGCAGGAATAGTAAATGGCATATAGGGATTGTTTGAAGACATGCCTGGTGAGAGCAGTAGAGTCCCAGATGGCATCTATTGATCCATCCATGCAGATGGGGCAACCATCCACTATGGTCATGCTAGGAAACAGATGTGCATTGATCTATCCCACACAAGGCTTACACATAGGGCACACAGTTCTGGAGATAACTTCACTGTCTACACCAGTGTTGCCTGCTTCCACTCCTGGGCATTAATACTCACGTGGATATTGCGTGCACTTTTATGGCTCCATTTTTGACACATTCCTCTGTGCAAGCCAATCAGAGCCCCACAGTTTAATGCCATAATTTAGCCCCGTCATGAGTGACTCTTACCCATGATATTCATGTGGTCATTGATGCCAACATTCTGCTAGATCAACAAAGTGTGTGTGGGTGGGGGTTACAAAAAGGTTCTTATTCATGCATTTAATGTGGAACACCAACCCTTATTCTGACTTTCTGGTGATACATAGTACACCTAGCCAATGTTCCACCCATGGAAGTTCCACCCCATCCATGGACAATGTGATCCCTGATTCCCCTCAACATTCTAGCCATGTATGTGAATACCACATATACTACTCATGACCCCCCCTGCATATCCTGATTGCTGTCCCCTGTCACTGTACCACAACAACATCTGTCCAAACAATGATGACTGTGCCATGCCAATCCTGCTAGCCTGTGTGGATATAAAAATAATGCACTATTTGACCAGTCAATGTATCAAGGCATCACCTGGGTCTGTTATTTCATGCATCACTTTTACTCTGTGTGTTATTCTAGTTATGGTACATAACTGTAGACCAGACACCCCATCTTTGGCAGTGCCAGGACTAATTGTATGCCCTGTTCTTCTCATGGGGTCCTGCTGCAGCTAGTTTGTACAATGACTCAATATGTGGATCATCCCCATGCTGCTGCGGCAGCTATGTCAGGCAGTGAGACAGTGCCCTGTTCTTGCAACTGTTTTCATTGTATTATGTTGTGAAGCATGATGCAGAAAATAAATGTCACTGCTCTTCTCTGGAGCAAACTACAGTGTGCTGTGAGATGTATACAAGTGACATTGCTGGTCTCTGGAGCATGCTACAGTGTGCCGTGAGATGTATCCAAGTGACACTGCTGGTCTCTGGAGCATGCTACAGTGTGCCATGAAATGTATCCAAGTAACACTGCTTGTCTCTGGAGCATGCTACAGTGTGCCATGAGATGTATCCAAGTGACATTGCTTGTCTTTGGAGCATGCTACAGTGTGCCATGAGATATATCCAAGTGACAATGCTTGTCTCTGAAACATAGTACAGTGTGCCATGAGATGTATCCAAGTGACACTGCTGGTCTCTAGAGCATATTACAGTGTGCCATGAGATGTATCCAAGCAACAATGCTGGTCTCTGGAACATACTACAGTGTGCCATGAGATGTATCTAAGTGACACTGCTGGTCTCTGTAGTATGCTATAGTGTGCCATGAGATGTATCCAAGTGACACTGATGGTCTCTGGAACATACTGCAGTGTGCCATAAGATGTATCTAAGTGACACTGCTGGTCTCTGGAGCATGCTACAGTGTGCCATGAGATGTATCCAAGTGTCACTGCTGGTCTCTAGAGCATACTACAGTGTGCCATGAGATGTATCCAAGCAACAATGCTGGTCTCTGGAACATACTACAGTGTGCCATAAGATGTATCTAAGTGACATTGCTGGTCTCTGGAGCATGCTACAGTGTGCCATGAGATGTATCCAAGTGTCACTGCTGGTCTCTAGAGCATACTACAGTGTGCCATGAGATGTATCCAAGTGACAATGCTGGTCATTGGAGCATACAACAGTGCACCATAAGATGCATCCAGGTGACAGAAGTGAGACTTCAGCAATTCCAACACATATTCAGCACTGTTATGTGTCTATGATAGTGTCATGTTATTACCATCTCTGCTGTGGCCTGTGAGCTGTGGATGGAGTCATCGGTCATGTATCACTTGTAATGCAGAATAGTGATGATTAGTATTAGTGGTCTGATACCCAGATTCACAGGGACATCATGGGTAGCAATATATACATTCATCAGTCCCTGTGGAAAGTCACTCCACATGAAACACTAACATAGGGCACATGGGTGTATGCTCAATCTGTTTTGTAAAATAAATAGAGTGCGTTGGAAAGATAGGTAAGTGTCACAGAGAATACCACTTCTGTGGAATCATCTTCCATACCACATAAAGTAAAGTACTGCTTTTTCTCTATTCAAACATAATTTGGAAAAAAGGAGGGGTAATGTCAAATACACCCATGGGGTAAGCACCCCTTTCTCATCTCTGGGTTATTCATATACAAAATATAAGGGCTGGAAAGTACCATGAAAATGTAAGGGTGGGCTTCAGAACAATAGCCTAGTAACTACCTATGAATCTATGAATCTATGTGTGCCAGATAAGGAAATCATAGGAACTGCATGCATTGTACAGAGATACATTGTATATAATACCCTCTGCATTTCACACATCACCTGGAAGATGATGAAATGCAATCACTTTGTTGATATACCAAACACTGCATGGAGCAGATGAGACCTTGATAGCAATGTGGGTGCAGTTCATGGCCACAGGACCCAAGTGAAACAGGTTATGTCACAGAATGTCCACATAGTAGTGATTCACTCTTCTGTTGCATGTGGCAACCAGATATGTTCCTCTACATGCTGAAGCAGCTTGTCAAATAACTAGTGTAGGATATGTGTTGCCAGAGCCTGCAAAACTCATGTGTCCCCTGTCAGATGCTGAAAAATCCCTGGAGCAAGGATGGTAATACTATGCAAACCCATCCCTGAAATTTCCACAATAATTACTTGCACAAAGCGCTGTCAGTTTTAGCAAAAAGCAGTTCCCCCCATGAGTTTGGCATTAAATATTCCTGATTATGGTTTGCACTCTTACAGCTACCAAGCTATCCAGCTCTAAAACTCTTTTGTACCATCCCCTTGTACAATAAGTACTAGGAATCCATAATCATGGACATGCACGCCCTTGCTGTCTCAGCAACTAGGGTGGTGGATAGGAGATCCTGAGGTAATGCAACAATTGTCTCATGTTTATTGTTCACCACTTAATTATTAAACTGATATGGTATGTGAGAGATGCAGTAACATAATGTTACTGGAGGCAAACTTTTCACATGCAAGCACTTAAAATACCAAAGAGGTTGTCAGTAACATAAACGCTATACCCATCTCAGACAGTATGGACTAGACACATAGACCCACATATGCTGTGTTTCTTAAATGTAATCTCCCAAAACCTTAAAGGCCTCCCAGACATTAAACAAACAAAAACAATCCCAAGAAAATTCCACAAAAATTAATACTCAACACGACACATATGGCCACATCCCACTGTCTCAGCCTCTAAGCCTATTAGACAGATGACCACACAACTCAATATTTATGTCATAAGAGACTTCATTGTGAGACATACAGATATCCCACTCATCAGACTAAGTAAAGACATAGTTATGTTTAAGTGTCTGCTAGGGGCCAGGATCCACACATGTCATTTTATCACAAGTACAAGTATGATTCAGTCATAGTCCATGTGGGTGCAAAGAACCTGAGATATACCTCCAGGGACTACAGGAAGAGAGGCTTGATGGAGTTTATGTTTTCCAGGCCAGTATGAGCCAAACATTGAGCAGCATTTTACCTTCTCCAAGGAGGATGCCGCAGTATGAACAGGAAATAACTAATATTAACAATTGGCTTAGACTACAGTGTTATTCAATGGGGGGGGGGCAATATTTTTTAGCCTGGGAAGATATGGTCGACAGACCACATTGCTTTGCCAGGGATAGTCTGCATCCAACACCTCTGATATTTTGAGTATTTGCTAAAACCTTGTCCATCCCTACATATTGTCTTTTTTAGGCATTGGCAACACGAGAAATCTACCAACATAGCAAAACCAGCTCAGGAAAATCTGAAGATATAACTACTCAATGCCAGGAGTCCAGGAGTCTTGACAAGAACTCCACTCACTATAAGCTGTACTCAGACTGGAGAATGTAGAAATCTGAGCAGTTACTGAGACATGGTTTAAAGCTGCAGAGAGCACCCTGGCAGCGTAGGGCTACACTGCGTTCCACTCACTTAGACAAACTACTGCACAAGAAGGGGCAAATGTTGGGGGTGTCTCTACATTAAAAACTAACACACTTCAAGGCTAGTCCACCAGTATGATGCCCTTGAGTTTCTCCACATCCAAATGACCTTAGATGAAGTTATAGGTCCCCCTCTATGACCCAGGAAAACCATAAGGCATACTTAAATGTAATGGAGACACTTCATATTCAACCTAACACCATACTCATAGCTGACTTTAACTACCCTAATATAAGCTGGGAATCATACATGATCCCTAACATGCAGAGTCAAAGTTTCCTGGACTTTGTTAATATAGAGGTGCGAACATCTTTGACCTGGTCCTCACAAACATGCCAGAACATTGTACCCTCCCTTGAGTAATGTACTCACCAGTCATTTCAGCCATAAAGCTGCCTGTTTTGAAGTAAATGTAAAACCAGTGATACCAGCTAACCCTGGGGGCTCTTAGGGATTATTCTTGAGCAAACTTCCTACTGCTAAGTGACACCCTGGAAAATGTCAAGCCCCCCAAACCCTGACAACACCGCTGCCTATGCAGATTTTTTTTGCATAAACCCTGTATAACAAATATTAACAGTTGCAGAGAGACAGCTGTACCTACCAGAATTAATAGGCTGCATAACAAAAGGAAGAAATACAAGACACAAAATAGAAGGTATAATGCCAGCAAGGTAAACAGAAATTCCTCATCAAACTAAACAAGCAACTTGGAGGGATAATGAAGTCTACAAAAGCCAAATGTGTGGTAAAATTAGCCTACCAGCCCAAGAAAGATCTCAAAGTATTCTTTCCTATTTCAATAACCTCAAAGACAATACACAAAAATGTATCTAATTAATTATACCCATTTTTAACCAGGTAGGCGCAGTGGACACACAATCCCTTTTTAGAGGTGATCCAGGAGTAAAGTCTGGGAAAGTAATTTGCTCAAAATTCACACAGTAGGCAAATGAGGGCCGAGGGAATCAAACTCTATACCACAGGAACTACAGCTCATATTCTTAATCTCTGTACCAACTGCCAAGTTAAATTAAATTAATTGTAAATGTTGCCACCAATACAGAGCCAAAATATATAGCAAACCTCCTGGTTGATAAATTTAGATCCAGTTTTAATCCCCAGTCTGTACCAGTTGCCCCTCAGGAAAGAGACAAATTCTTAACTCCCCCAGCTATCATTAGAGGTCAGATGCTCAAGGCATTCTCTAGTGCCAAGAACACTGCATTGATGGGTTCCAATAATATCCCAGGATGCCTCCTTAATAGCGTGAAACATGACCTATTGGGACCACGAAAAACACTATTTAACCAGAGTCTCCAAACAAGCTTCATGCAAAGCAAATGGAAGATTGCAATGGTTATCCCACTGCACAAGTGTGGGCCATACACAAACCCAGGAAATTATCAACCCATAGGCCTGATTAGCTTGATATGCAAAGCTATGGATAGAATAATTATGGATATCCTAAATAATGACATGGGTAGCCTACAAACTTTGGCCCCAAATAAGTTTGGGTTTGTCAAGGGCAGATCTTGCTTACTCAACCTAGTGGAATTCAAGAAGTTCACCAAAGTGATGGATGAGGGCAAAATAGTGTACACCACCTACCTTGAGCTGGCCAAGGCATTTGACACAATACCCCACTAGGGCTTTGTAGAAAAGCTCACTAAACTAGGTATGAAACCCCTGGATATCCAGGTGACCGACAAACAGGAAACAAGAAGATACAATAAGGAAGTCTTCCTCCATGAAAAGACTGGTTACTAGTGGGGTGCCTCTGGTCTCAGTGCTGGGGCCACTTTTTTTAGCATCTACTTCTCTAAGGACAAGGCTAACATCAAGGACCAGTGGATGACCAAGTTTGCAAAAGACTGCAAATTGGGTGCAGTCATTGAATCCCCCCTCCCTTCCCCTGACACAAATATCCTTCATGAAGGCCTAACACAGACTAACAACTAGTGTCAAAATCATGGTTTAAAACTCAGTGCCAAAAAGTGCATCACAGCATCTTTTGGAAAGATGGCAATCCCAGCAAACTACATTGACAATACTCCCCTAAGAGTGGTCTATAGTTACCGATTTAGGAACACATGTAGATAGCCGTTTGGCATGTGACCATCATGTGTCTACTGAGGTGAGGAAATCATTCCATGCTGCACAACTTATAAGCAGGGGTATGACATCTAGACCCAAACATGTCATCATTCCATTGTACTCTTCTCATAAGACCAATCACTGAGTATAATGGCCACTTTGCTATGTACCTGACTAGGCATATGCAATAATTGAAGCGTCCTCAGAGATCCTTCACAAAAAGAATACATGGTGTTGAGAACAAGTCCTTTCCAGGCCACCTCAAAGCCTTGTCCTTATATTCAGTCTCCTACAGGCTGCTGAGAGGTGAGCTATGCCTGACTTACAAAGCATCCTGTGATCCAATCCTAACCGACCTATTGTACACCCTAAAACAAATAGCATCAGGAATGCCTGATTCAGGGGTCTAAACCTTGCCTGCAGCATAAATAAGACATGCTGGAGGGACAAGTATGTGTCTCAGAAGCTCTCCCTTCTCTAGAGCAGGCTTTCCATCCATGTGAAACATCCCTGCAGTTATACAACTGAAACTTGCGCCAGTGGATGGAGATCTGCAAATATACCCCCTGGTTTGGCATCTGTGTCTTGTTTTGAGAAAGGAAGGTTGTAAATCTTCAGTCACCTATGCCCAGGTATATATACCCCCACAATACTCTAGGGAACTAATGCCTATCAAATTTTATTAGGAAGTGTGGCCTGGCTTAAAAGGCCCCTTGGGTCAGTAGTCTAGTATTCTACAATTATACTATGATACCTTGATCACCACTGGGATAGAAAGTTCATGCATCCCCCTTGATTCAATGTGAAAACAGTACATGTCTCCCAGCTCCCATGTAATGTCTCTGTCCACAAAGTAGGGGCTGACAACATGACTGGAGTTGATAGTATATACCACCTGATGGCCATCTCCAGTGATGCAAAAGGCAGCAATGCAAAACACATGGCACTGGCTTCCCAGGCAACCATTAAGTCATTAAACCCTGCCGGCCAGCTACAACAGATGCTATTCCTAACATATAGTGCCAGCAGTACGTCTGAACAGCGATAAAAGATGGTGTGCAGAGAAGCTGATCACCGAGGCAAATCTCAGTAATATGAATCGTGCCGTTATGTTTGATCTCATCATTTGTATAAGGCAACAGCTCTCATTAGCCTGTTGGCACTCATTTGCATGTTAAGTGGTCTTTTGCATGAGATGTATGCCAAGTTATTTTCCCACAAATGTGATCGTGCTAAGTGTCTTAGAATTGACCCTCCCTGCTGGTCAAACCTCACCAAGTGCTTTTGCTTAATGTATTGTGCTATTACTTCCAGAATACCCCCCCATGATTCAATCATCTATCTATTTCCCACATTTTTATTAAGTTTCTGTTTAATATGGATTTGAACTGCACTTATATTCACTTTTTTGTCGTGCAGAATTGTCGCTTGTGTGTAATCTTTAAATATAAATTGTATATAAATAAAGTCTGGAAGTAAAAGGTGCAAATGCAACTTGAGACCTTAAACCACTAATGTGGAATGTCTATTATTGGATTGTAAGCCTTTTCCGATATGCAGGTTGATTTTCCAATTAATCTGTTTGGCTGTAACCCCAGGGAGGAACCGCGATTTAAGAAAATGCCTGTATTTCTTTCACACTATTTTAAGTTAATTGTAAACAGATTAAGATTTTGTCTTGTGATGCGGTTTTGCTTTTTTAACAGCTACAGTAAGAGTATTAACTGCATTACTTATACATTTAGGCTTTGGTTCCTTGGATAAAGCGGGTAATGAAAATGGATGGTTAATTTCTTATCCTGATCATAGGTTCATAGGTTCATAGGTTCATACTAGGCTATCTGCCCTGAGGCAATTATAAGCCTAGCCCGATTCTGTATGGCTTACGCCACCCCTTGATTTGAGTATACTGTGCCCTTTTTAAGGTTTAGTTTACTGTGCCTCTGTCTAATAGTGACACGGGAGTAATCCCTGGGACAAACCTACGATCCCCCATCCACCTATCGAGATTCTTCTTGAAGAGATTCAGTGAGGTGCTCTGCCTCACATGAACTGGAATTCTATTCCAGAGCGAAGGGAGCCTCTGGGTTATGAACCTGTCCTTCCAGCAATTTCTATTTATTTCTGTGCTGAGGTTCAAGTCCCTCGAGCATGTGGCTCTAAGGAATTTAGATTTACTGAGGTGGAGCATGTCCATTAATTCTGGATTTGACATAGCTTTGTATGTCAGGCATAGATCTCCTCGAAGTAGGCGGTATGCAACTGAGTAGAGCTGGAGTTTTTTTAACCGAGCAGCATATGGCATCTGTTTGAGACCCTTGATCCTCTTGGTGAGATACTTTTGGGGTCTTTCTAATTGCTGCAGGTGTCGGGTAAGGTACATCCCAAAAGGGGCATTGTATTCTATGATGTGCCTGATGAGGGATGAATAAAGGCATGATTACCTCTCTTGATCTAGATGTGAAACCCTTCGTGATGAGGTGGGCTATGTAGAAGGTCTTTCTAACCACTTTGGCAATGTGGTTTTCAAAGGAGTGATTGCTATCAACTTGGGTCCCCAGGTCCCTAATAACTTTCTCTGTACTTAATGGGTTTCCGCCTATGTGGTAATTTGTGGGCACATTGTTTTTGCCAAAGGATATGACTATACATTTTTTGGCATTTAGCTTTAAACCATGTTATCTGTCTCTGTGAGACCTTTTTGAAGGATGTTTGTGTCAGCTGGAGAGTTGATTATGGCCAGTTTGCAGTCGTCTGCAAACTTGGTGAGCCATAGTCCTCCCACGTTTGCCTGTACCTCGGAAAAGTATATACCGAACAAGAGTGGTCCCAGGACAGAACCCTGTGGGATGCCACTTGTGACTGGTTTCGAGTCTGACATGGCTCCAGCAACTCTCACTCTGTGGGTTCTGTCTTTGAGCCAGTTTGTGACCCATCTTGTGACATAGGGGTTTATATTTAAGCTTGGTAGCTTATCTATGATGCCTGAGTGGGGTATTGTGTCAAATGCCTTTGCAAGGTCCAGATAGGCTGTGTGGACTACCTTCCCTTCATCTATGGCTTTGGTGACTGTTTCAAAGAAGTCAACCAGGTTCAAAAGGCAGGATCTGCCCTTGACAAAGCCGAACTGGGTAGGATCTAGTGTCTGTAGGTCCCCAATGTCTTTGTTTATGAGCTCCATGATGATCCTCTCCATAGCCTTGCAGAGTAAGCTAGTCAGGCTTATGGGCGATAGTTTCCAGGGTCTGTAGAGGCTCCACCTTTGTGGAGTGGGACCACTGTTGCTGTCGCCATTCTGTGGGCACATATCCTGTAGTGAGGCTGAGATTGTATAGCTGTTTTATTTGAGGGATTAGTTCCTCTTGGAGTTCATGTAGGACGCAACCTGGGATGCCATCTGGTCCCATGGAAGCAGTGTTTTTTGCTTTGGAGAGGGCAGCCTTCACCTGAGCATCAGAGATGTTTGGGAGGCAGCCCTCTGCTGGGATAGATACTTGCTCTTTTGGGGGGGAGGGGGTGGAGAAGTTTGCACTGAACCTGTCTGCCAGGATATTGGCAATGTCTGTGGGTTCAGTGTATTTTTTGTCGTTTAGAATCAACTCAGAACAAGTCTGGGAGTTGCATCATAAAAGAAACATAACTGTATCAGAACTTCTGAATGGTGAGGGCTGTTCTTTCTTGTATTGAGTGGAATCTTGTAAATAGGATCCCTAATTACCTATAGAATCTGGTTAGTGGATTCACTCCACTTGTGGAAACATTAAACATCGAACCCTTCATATGCTACATTGAATGAAGACACAGATCCCCTAACAAGAAATGCGTAGCTCTTTATATATGAATTATAGACTTCTCAATGATTTCTTTTAGTTTATCTAGTAACCATTTTGTTTGTTTTTAGCTAATTAGAGAATGTCTGGTCGTATTTCATAAAGAGAAAGATGATAAGAATAAATGTGTGAGTGTGTTTGGGTGGTTATTGAGTGAAGACATTTACAAAGGTACTTCCAGTTTTCTAAAAGAGTTAAAATATTTGCATGTGGAGACGGTGGCTCAGGGCATTGTAGCCTCCTGTAAATTATTTTAATCAACTCCTCTCTGGTCACATCTGACCACAAGCTAATCACCATGGATTCACATCCCACCCTCACCCCCCCTGCCCCCCAAAGGAAACCACTGTAAAAAACTTCTCCAAAGCTAATTTTGGGATTCTAAAAACAGAGGTGGCTAACTTCACGACACCCATGCAAATGGAAAATTGGTGCATGACTGCTGAATCATACAGCAATGCACTGTATGAGCACATACACAAATGCATGGAATGGGCCATACCAAACAGAACCAAGACACACTCCTCCAAAAAAAGAAAGCCAATCTGGTGGTCCCCCACCATGAACAAACTCTACAATGGAAGGAAAAAACTGTTGCAGAAAAGGGTGAATTCCCAAGACTGGAACAACTCCCTTGTTAGCCTCAGCAAAAAACAGAGATCTACCATCAAACCCTCTAAAGCTAGGTATGAAAACAAAATTGCTGCAGATTCTAAAGACAATTTTATTTATTTATTATTTATTTTACATTTGTTGACCGGGCTAGTCTAACTGGATATATGTCCGTTTTTAGTAGAGGCCCGAGGAGAAAAGCTCCGAGAGAAAAGAGCAACCTATACAAAGAGTACAAAAAAAAACAATAGATGCTATACATTCATAAAAAACAACTAGATAACTATACATTCATCTACACTTATTATTTCAGCAGCAGTAAGCAGTACGGTTACACCATGAAGATTTTTGTTTTAGTCATTTGGGGCATAAATTAGCAGAGACAAATATAAGCATAAGTCAGTTAACATATCGTGTCAATTAAGTTGACACAGTGCAGTGATGGGTATGAAGAGAACAAATTATATATATTTTTAGAGGAGAGAGCAGTAGCAAAAATAAAAGATTTGGTGTACAAAAGCCTAAAGGCAAGGAGAGATAGTATCAGTCGGGATGGGTGCCATAAGGCATTCTATAGTTATGTCAAGAATCTACATGGCAAGAACCAGATCTGCTCTGAATTACAGCACAATGGCAATACATATACAGAACCAACTGATATTGCCAACATATTAGCCGACAGGTTCAGTGCGAACTTTACTCCCCTTTCACCCCCTAAAGGGCCTATCACAATACCTGAGAAATGCCAAGTCCCTATTATCACAGCCACACAGGTAAAATTTGCACTGTCTAAAGCCAAGAATACAGCTTCCATGGGACTTGATAATATCCATGGCTGTGTTCTACATGAATTACAAAGTGAACTGGCACTTCACCTGAGTACCCTGTTCAATCACAGCCTCATTTCAGGCTTTGTTCCTACCGAATGGTGCACTGCTATGGTCATCCCACTCCACAAAGGGGGTGCGACTACAGACCCTGAGAACTACCGCCCCATTAATCTGACAAGTTTGATATGTAAGGCTATGGAGTGCATCATCATGGATCTTATAAATAAGGACATAGGGAATCTCCAAACTCTGGACCCCACGCAGTTTGGGTTTGCAAAAGGTAGATCATGCCTGCTCAACCTGATAGACTTCTTCGAGTCTGTCACCAGAGCTGTGGATGAGGGCAAGGTAGTTCACACAGCCTACCTAGATCTTGCTAAGGCCGTCAACACCATCCCTCACTCAAGAATCATAGATAGACTCACTAAACTAGGCATAAACCCCTATGTCATAAGATGGGTTGCCAACTGGCTCACTGATAGAACCCACACTGTGAAAGTAGCGGACCCCAAATCTGACTACCAACTAGTTACAAGTGGTGTCCCACAGGGATCGGTCCTAGGTCCTCTCCTGTTGGGCATCTACTTCTCTGAAGTTCAAGCCAACACAAAGGGACTCTGGCTGATCAAGTTTGTAGATGATTGCAAACTGGGAGCTGTTATTGTTTCTCCAACTGATGTAGACATTCTACATAAAGGCCTCACTGACACCAATGACTGGGGCCAAAATCATGGCCTTACGCTCAATGCCAAAAAGTGCATTGTCATTCCCTTTGGGAAAAATTCGGTGCCCATGAACTACCACATAGGCAGTAGTCCACTAAACACCGAAGGTATGATAAGAGACCTGGGGACACAGGTCGACAGCAACCTCTCCTTTGATAACCACATTGCCACTGTAGTCAGAAAGACCTTCTATGCGGCACATCTCATTACAAAAGGTTTCTCATCCAGGAAGAAGGAGGTCATAATCCCTCTCTACTCATCCCTCATTAGACCTATTATAGAATACAACACCCCATTTGGTATGTACCTCACTAGACACCTACAACAACTGGAAAGGGCACAAAAAATACCTCACTAAGAGGATCTTAGGCCTTAGACATATGCCCTATACAGACAGACTCATAAAAACTCCAGCTATACTTTGTCTCTTATTGCCTACTTAGAGGCGATCTCTGCTTGACATACAAAGCCATGTCTGACCCAAAGCTGCTAGATATGCCACACCTAAAGAAATCTCAATTCCTTCATGCTACACACTCCAGGGACGTAAACCTCATTACCACAATAAACAGAACATGCTGGAGGGACAGGTTCCTTACCCAGAAACGTCCCATACTCTGGAACAAACTTCCCATCACATCAAGCAGAGCAATTCACTGGCCCTCTTTAAGAGAAATCTTGATGAGTGGATGGGAAATAGGAAGGTCACCCCAGGGATCGCTTCAGTGGCCTTGCTTGACAGGGGCACTGGGAACTAACTTTGGGCAGCATGATGCGAGGGAATCTTCTTGGGCTAGGCTTACATAGGCTCCAGGGCCATTAGCCTAGTACACACCTATGAAACTATGAACCTATTTTAGAGTACCACAGGTCATCTTAGTAGTTGTCAATCTATGAAATCATTTTACTAGCAATATTTAATACTGAATGAATAAAACATGGTGGTTGATTCAAGAAGACCATAACAAAAAGGATTTGAAGAGTGGTGTGTAATTGCATCAGTTTTCAGATGAGGGCAGAAATGCTAAACAAATTCTATGCTATGGCACATCACATGCATAATGTAGCCATGAAATGCTGTAATTATGTTCTGAAACAGGGAAAAGACAAACTTGTTAAGCATGTCCCTAGTGCAAGACCCAATTTTTTTCTCAACATTTTTTTTTATTTTTCAAATACATTCGAATGAATTCCATAGTATTTATACATACCATCTTAAATAACTATGCACACTATTTACATTAGCCTGACACTATAACAAATCCTAATGTATACAGTTACTTTATAAGTATGTCCAATCCATTATCAGAGTGTCTGAGCAATTATTGTATAGTGTCAATCAGTGATAAGACTTTTCCCCAAGGGTTGTTGATAAATGGATTTGGATAAATTCTTAGTTCTTTAATTTTAATTTCCAATAATGCTGTGGTCTTCAGTAGTCTGTGGACGTCTTCCAAAGTTGGTATTGTGTTTGTATTCCATCTTCTTGTTATACACTTCCTTGAAATTGCAAGTATAGTCCATACTAGATACATGTTTGACCTATTCAAATAAGGACGTTCGTTCACATTTAATAATACAACAGTTTTAGTTAAATAAAATGATTCATTAAAGAAAGCTTGTAGAAAGTTATTAATACCATTCCAAAATGGCTAAATTTTAACACAATCAAAGAAAATGTGGTTCCAATCTGCACTGTGCACTTGCTCACATCTCCAACATATTCCTTTTATGGAAGAACTAATTTTACTGATTCTGTCTGGGGTTAAGAATGCTCTGTGCAAGCATTTCTAATTAAAAACATTCCAGTATTGTGTAAAGGATGTATATTTTATCGATAATAAAATATTTGTTTTAATATCTTCAGTTAACTGTATTGAGAGTTGTCTTGTTATATATTTCCAGTATGAGGTTTTAGGTGTTGTTTTATAGTTTATCAATATTTTGTAAAATTTTGAAATACTGATTCCCATGTCAAAGTCATTATATATGATTTCATATAAGTATTTCATACATTTAGGTATTTCTTTAAATGAAGAATTGTTAATTCTTCTACTTAAATCTTGCGAAAATGACAGAATACTCTGTAAAGTTAGCCAGTCCTGTTGTGGAATTTTGTATGTTGTTTTTATTACTTGCATATAAAAAACTTTTAGTTCTTTGATACATTGGAGGCAACAGACAAATCCTTTCTGCTCCCAGGAATTAATAATTTCTCTGTATATTTTATATGGAAAGTTCTTTGTGCCTATAAATGTTGTTAAAAGATCAAATCAGATTTTTAAATCTATATTTGCATTCATAATTTTCCTAAATGAGTCAATGTAATAATTAATCATACGAGTTTTAGTGGGATTACTTATGCTATATTGCATACTAATACATAATATGTGCCATGGCAAATTGTTTTTATCTGTTATTTGAATTTTTTTTTGTAAATCAAATTAATTTATTGATATTACAGTTAGTAATTGTTTCCAACTTACAGAATAATTTGGACTTATCCAATCTGAGATTGTTTTAGATATTGATCCTTTTATATATGTTTCTATATCAGGAAAGATTAATCCTCCCTGTTTCCATGGTCTGATACAATGTATTAAAGCTATTCTGCTTCTTTTAGGAAACCATGAATATTTTATTAGGCATGAATTTATTTCTTTAAGTACATTCCTTTCTGGTAACAGTTGTATTGCCAAGGCTATATATAGGATCTTGGGCAGTAAAACCATTTTTATTAACTGTAGTCTATCTTCAAATGTTAATATTATTTTGTTCCATTTTCCACAGAGATTTTAATTATATTAATGACATTATTGTAGTTTTTTTGAGACTAATTCATTATTATCCTTGCATAACTCAATTCCTAGATATTTTAAGGTAGATTCTTGTTTCCCTATGATGTGATTCCCCCTTAGTCTGCAGTTCTTTTTTTATTTAAAAATAAAAATTTGGATTTTGATTTATTGAAATGGAGTCCTAAAGTCATGTGAAATTTGTCAATTAATATATCAATTCTTCTAATATCTCTTTTGTATTAGATAATGTTAGTAATATGTCATTAGTAAATAGCATTACTTTAGAATTGTATTGTTCATAAACATCTATTCCTTTGATTTTTATATTGTTACAAATGGAATCTGCCAATATTTCAATACCCAGAGCAAATAGAATCAGTGACATGGAACATCCTTGCTTAGTGCCTTTTGTTATATGTATAGATTCAGCTGTAAAAGGACCTAACTTGCCATACGCTAAATTATTTGTGTGTATATATATATATATATATATATATATATATATATATATATATATATATATTCTTTAGGAGATGAACAAAAGATGCAGGAAATTCAAATAGCATTAGGATTTTGAATAAATAGTCCCGATTTAGGGGATCAAAGGCTTTCTCTATATCTAAGCCAATTATGAGTGTTTCTTTATTTTCTGTAATAACATACTCTAAGAGAAATTATCCTTTTATTATTGTCATGTGTGCACCTATGATATATAAATCCAGTTTTATCATTATTTATTATTTTGGATAGAGGTATTTTCATTCTGTTAGTTAATATTGTCATAAATATCTTATAGTCATTATTTAATAATGATATAGGTGTATATGAGGTACAGAGGTTTGGGGATTTGTTTTCCTTTAGGACTGATGTGATTAACGAATATCTCCAAGAGAGTGGTGTTAAAGCTTGTGACTGAATTTCTAGTAGAGCTTTATGGAAGGAGATAGTATCTTTGAAGGAAAAAGTTTATATATTTCCATAATTATGCCATATATACCTGGAGCTTTATTATTTTTACCCTATTTTATTGTATCTGTAATTTCTTTGTAGGATATGGGTGCTTGCAGATCTAGTTTTAATGTTTCTGTTTTTTTTATATATTAGAACAGTTTTCATCTGGATTTAATTGATTGATATGTATATTTTCATTTTACAAGTGTTCCATATAGTGATTTCTATAGGCATCAAGAATGTCACCTATATCTGAGATATGTTTTCCTTTCTTTTTATGGAAGATACTTTTAATGTTATTAGCTTTTGATTGTATTTTGATTCTTGTGGATAAATTATCAAGATATGTTTTTCTAAAGCAAAACTAGTTTTATGTGTTAGATATTCATTGTATTTGTGGTTTAATACTTCTACTTTCTTTTTCATCTTCAAATGATTTTGATTTTTTTCAGCTTTTATTGACAAAAGTTTGGATTGTAGATCTAATAATTCAGAATCCCATTCTCTGATTTTTTTTATACCAAGTTAGGGTTTTACCATATATGCAAGTTTTTAATGAGTCCCATATCATTATTTTAATTATCTCTGTGGTGTAATTAATATATAGGAAGAATTGTAACTCAGATAATAACCAGGGTGTGAACTCTTTAATTTTAGTTATGTATGCTGGAATTCTGGTTAAAGATTAATGGTTTGTATCCATTTTGAAGTTTTAGTATCAATGAATTGTGGTCTGAAAAGGGGCAGGGGGTGATTAAGAAATTAAGGATTTTAGAGTGCAAGTCATGGGCAGCAAACATTGTATCTATTCTAGTTTGGGTACCAAATCTGTAATCTTGATGGGAAAACAACAAAGATTTATCTTCTTTAAATTTGAAAGCATCTACAAAATGAAATGATTCTACCCACTTGTTTAAAGCTTTTGATACAGCAGATGTATGCACAAGTCTTTTATTTGTAGTTTCAGAAATATCAAATATACTGTTAAAATCTCTTCCTAATATTAATTTGTCTTTATAATTATTGGAAATGAAATCCAAGTGATTTTTAACAGTTCCTGTTCCAATACCTGGGACCCAGTATAGATTGGCTAGGGTCCACATTCTGTTATTATAAACTATTACTAATGCCATACAGCCTTCTTTGTCTTTATACTTATAAATGATTTCTGGGTTAATCACATTTGTTTTCCATAAACTTGTTACCCCTTTTTCCTTTGTCTTATAAGTGGATTGCGCCAATATCATATATTCCTTAGGATTCCATTTGTAATTGTCATTTGTTTTGAAATGAGTTTCTTGAAGGAAGACAATTTGTGCTTTGTTCAGTTTTAAATATTTCAGTAGATGTGATCTCTTGCTAGGATTGTTTAAGCCATTGGTATTTAAAGATAATAAAGTTAAATCCATCTTAGGTTATTTAGACTATGTATTTTTGTTTTATTGTGGCTATTAAACATTTTCCTCTGATAACTATAAAGTATATGTTTGAGCTTTTAAAGGAAATTATCAGTTTTATACTTTGAGTGTTTACCAATAAAGTAATGTTTTGGTCAGGCATACTAAAAATGTTTTTGTAAAATAAATTTAAATTAATAAATGTTAACAAAACTAAGATCCGCATGAGCCATGGAATGAAAATCATTCCTAATCTGATTGATAAACCTAAGTCCATTAGATTATCACTCATACCTTGACAATCCAGAACATCTTAGCTCCATAAATTGAATTATCATATGGAGAATATTTGTAATAAGAATAAGCAATATTTATATTATTTTGAACAGATATAGTACTGTTGTAGATTAGACAGAATTCTAATACAATATAAATGTCTACTTATTGTATAAGCAATTGAGAAGAGGAATGAAGGTCAGCAGGACTAAGAAAGAATATATGTGTGTGAATGAGAGGGAGGATAGAAGAATGGTGAGGATGCAAGAAGTAGAGGTGGCAAAGGTGGATGAGTTTAAATACTTGGGGTCAATAGTTCAGAGCAACGGTGAGTATGGAAGAGAGGTGAAGAAGAGAGTACAGGCAGGATGGTGTGGGTGGAGAAGAGTGTCAGGAGTGATTTTGTGACAAATGAGTACCTGTAAGAGTGAAAGGGAAGGTCTACAAGAAAGTAATTAGACCAGCTATGTTATATGGGTTGGAGACAATGGCATTGACAAAAAGGCAGGAGTTTGAGCTGGATGTGGCAGAGTTAAAGATGTTAAGATTTGCACTGGGTGTGACGAGAGTGGACAGGATTAGGAATAAGTATATTAGAGGGTCAACCCAGGTTGCAAGGTTTGGAGACAAAGCCAGAGAGGCAAGATTACATTGGTTTGGCCATGTGCTGAGGAGGGATGCAGAGTATATTGGGGAAAAAGATGCTAAGGATGAAGCTACCAGGTAACAGGAAAAGAGAAAGGCCTAAGATAAGGTTTATGGATGTGGTGAGAGAGGACATGCAGGTGGTTGGTGTGACAGAGCAAGATGCAGAGGACAGGAAGAAATGGAAACAGGTGATCCGCTGTGGCGACCCCTAACGGGAACAGCCGAAAGAAGATGATGATTATGATGAAAGACAAATGACAAGCAATTCAATCATAGTAAAGTAGGATGTATCATATATAAAACCTCAGTAAAAGATTATAGCACACAGTTATTTAACATATTCACCCTTACTGATGAAGTTTTTTCAAAACGTATTACTTAATATAAATAGATGGCAATAATATTTATACCTAATGTTTATAATGCAATGTATTTTACTGGATATATCAGAAGTTATATGTCATTGTTCGTCAGTATTTAAGTAATCACTTTGTTTGTTGCTAACTTACTTAAAGCATCAAGTTTGTTTTATGTGAACATTGATGAAAGTTAGTGCTTTTTAATTATCAGTGCATTCCCCCCCCCCATTTCCTACACATAAGGATTTTTTATATCTGTCATTTCTTATTATAAAATGAGGTAAATTATAGGTTAAAAACAACAAATTCACTTATTGTGATTAATGATTACAAATTCCATTTCCATATTCATAAATTGCCATTTTATGGCATATACTGAAAATGTTCAGATTTAAACGGCAACATTCTATTTTGTATAATCAGCAAAGGTTAAACTGAGTGATTATTGTCAATTTAATACTATTTGTTCAGAATGTGATTGTTACATTCTGTGACATTCCTATTTCAGGCTTCTATTGTTTCCCCTGAACAACTTTGTCAGTTTGATGTCATGTATAAAAAATTTGTTACCTTGGTAGCAGCTTACATATTATGTATGGTCAAGATGGGTTACAAAACCACAATTCAAGATAAAGCAATTATATGAATTGTTATGCACATTTACCTACATGAGAAAATCATCATGCTGCCCCTTGATGTTCAGTATAGTGCATGTCATTTATGACAAGTTAAAACAGTAGTGTTATTATATACAAGCCCATGTTATTAAACTGTCTATTGTTAATTTAATACTATTTGTTCAGAATATGATTTGTTACATTCTGTGGCATTTCAAGTTCAGGCTTCTATTGTTTCTCTTGAACAACTTTATCAGTTTGATGTCATGTATAAAACATTAGTTACCTTGGTATTACATATAGTCAAGATGGGTTAAAAAAACTACAATTTAAGTTCATAGGTTCATAGGTTGGTACTAGGGAATCGGCCCTAGAGCCTATGCAAGCCTAGCCATAACAATTCCCTGGATATTTCTTCCCACAATATTTACTTATCTGGACCCCTGTTAAAGCAATTACATGACTTGTTATGCACATTTACTTATATAAGAAAATCATCATGCTTCCCCTTGATGTTCAGTGCATGTCATTTATGACAATTTAAGACAGCAGTGTTATTATACACAAGCCCATGTTATTAAATCTTGTCTTTAATATCTACATGCAGCAGACTGCTTCATCTTATATGATGATTATATATATTTTATGTCTAGATTTACTAAAATCATACATTATATAACTATTGTGTGTTTTTTTGGCTGTTGCTTAGTTATTTGAGAAACCACAAGCTGTAACGTTTATTCTTATTATTAGCTCCTTCCAAGCATGTTTATACAGTCCATAGACTTTAAATTATGAGACCCTTCTACTTTCTTATTTGTTATAAATATATTTCCATCTTTACATACACACATATCAGTACTTCAAGCACAGGCAACAATGCCCATCCAGTTTTGCCAGAATACCATTCACTTGTCCATGTGGTGTGTTTCCAGGCTGTTCTTAAAATATCCAAACCAATATTTGTCCTGTTCCATTTTACCAGCCTGTTCCATGCAGTGGCCACTCTGCCAGTGAACCACTCAACACACTTTCCATTCCTACAGATATTTCTATGAAGGAAATCTGATGACTCTCTACCACTACTCAGCAACCCCAAACACTCCTAGAATCAGCTATCCCCATATGTCCAACATGTCCGAGCAAGCTCACCTCCCAGACTACTGCAAAGGGTAATGCACAAGACAAAGTGCTGTTAATCTTTCATAATAACTCAGACTTCCACTCTTAAGTAAGGCCTTAATGTGTTTGGACCAAAATACATTTTAAATATAAAATTGTGCTTATTATTTATTTATTTATTTATTTATTTATTTATTTTTTTTATCAAGAATCAACTTGAGTTAAATGAAGTGTTGGGCGACCATCAATATGTGTACATGAGGTTTAAAACAGCCCTTTTATTATATATAAATATATTTTTTAAACCAAAGACTTAATTGCCGATAATCATCTCTGTGGGTTCTCAGAGCCATTAAGCATTATCATCACTCTGTCTCCATTACCATAGCAACCTGGAAGCATCTGTTTCTGTTAGTGTGTCTCTGTACTGCATAACAGATGCTCACAATGCACCTGAAGCAAAGCTTCACTTCACTGCAACTTCAAACCTAAATTCCCTCCCTTTCAGCGAGGAAGCAGCCAGGAAAAGAATGGAGAGCAGTCAGATAAAAAAAAACCTCCCAACAAGCCACCACAACAATAGATAACACATTCTTCTAGCCTTCCCACCTCTCACTCAGCAGATGTATAAACAAACTATTCTCTTCCAGAATATCCCAAATCAGTTTTATCCTCCCCCCTTCCCCTGGATCCAGGATAAAACACCAAATGTCTCTTCCTAATACACAAACATCAGTAAACATCGATCACAAGCCACATCCCACAGCTTTCCAGAAAACTGTAACATACAACAGCTGCCAGACATAGCTGCATACACACACACCATGTCAGGCTTAATCAAACAGCACTCACAGCTGTGATATCTGCCATAATTGATATTAACTATATTTAGACAGAATAATGATGACATTTGTACTAAGAGTTTGCTACTATTATTTAACCAGGATATACATGACATTTCTAAGTCATACTTTAACTGAAGAAGGCATTAGTCTCCATGACAGCATTATTTTTTTCAAAACACTCTACTGTTACTGCTATTATATATGATATTAATTTGTTACATTTGAGTCTGAACACTGATGAATGGTACCTTGTTGAATTAGTTTATTAATTACATAAATTATTAAAAGCAAAATCAATGAAAAATGAACAAGATAAGTATTCACTGAGTTTAAGTAGGAGAATAGAAACTTCTATGTTGTTATTATATGTTGCTTTGTTTGGCATTTATATAATGTAAATAGTAACCCATCTTGACCTACCTTTATGAAGAATTATTGGACTCTTTGAACATTCTGATTAAATCATTACTGTTTCTCAGTTGTTTAAGAAGCCCTCTTTTTTAAAATAAAAACAGATGACAAGTGATATACCATATCAGTTGATACTTTGAAAAATGTAGTTGTAAGAGTTATTTTTTTGGGAAAGCTATCTTGGAATCAGTTTTTTGTTTCTTCTTTCTAGCATCAGTCCAATGATTTCTTTCTTTTATTCTTTTAAGAGTAGGGGCCATCCATTCCATTTCTTCTGGGATAGACACTATCCCCCAGATTTACTAACCTTCCATGCAGGACTAGCTTAGTCCTGCATGGAAGTGGCCGTTTACGAGCAGGTCAGCAGCACACCATGCATATTACTGAGGCCCACTGCCTGAGCTCCTAATCTTACATGGAGCATGTAAGAGTGCAGGGGGCATGTCTGAGAGCAGAGCTCACAGAATATACATGCCCCCACAATGAAGAACAGCAGAAAGGCCTAGGAAATGAGCAAGATGGCACATAGGTGTCTGCATATCCCCACCCACACCCCCCCTCATGTACAACAGCAAGTAAATACAAATAAAATTAACAAACTTATTTTTTTATTAAAATTCCGATTAAAGCTAACCATAGGTGCACAGGTGTGCCCATTGCTTAGTTATGGTTAATGCAGCTTAAATGGCTGAAAAGGATAACAAGGAATATATATGCAAATGAAGGAGCATAGCAATAGTGTAGTGGGCAGAGCATTCACCTTATGAACAGGATTCCCGGTTCGAGTCCTACTGCAGCACATTCCATTTTCTATGGCAAAGCATGTTATGACCAATATTTTTGTTGCATAACCTGCTAAATAACATATATTTGTGAACGGGAGTACTGCATTAAATGCACATGTGAGGTGTCAGTGTCATAATGAATAAAGCACTAGTAAGCAAGTGTAAGCACCAATAAGCAGTAGTAAGCATATGTAAGCACTAGTAAGTGGGTTTAAATCTGTTTGCGTGGGGGTAAGCAATGTGCACACAGGTTAAACAATTTAGAAGCTAACTCTCTGTAAGTATCATTAACCGGAGGTTAGCAATGCTTACCCTCATGCAAACCCACACAAACCCACTTACAACTGCTCAAAAAGGCCTTAATAACTCTGTATCCAATGGCCTTTGTTCTGCCCAGCAACAAAATAAACAGCCTTGCAAGTCCTGAACCTAGGACCCTATCCACTAGAGTCACAGTAGTTAACCACCAAGCCATCATAGCAGTACAGAAGAATAAGGTATCAGCAAACAAGTTTTCACTATAGCAAAACCAAACTGAACCTGTGAAAGGAATCAGTATGCAGATATATGTTCCATAACCCGCTACATAACAAAAATATGTGAACTGGAGTACAGCAGTAAGCCCAGAAGTCAGGTGTAATTGTAATAGAGTGTTGAATTCCCCAGTAAACACAAGGACCCCATACAGTGCATGCACACATGAATCATGGATACCAGGCATACATATAACATGTAATAGATACAGAATCATACCCTGCAACTGTACAGATATGTCCAGAATGTCCAGTAAAGTGGCCCATATCTGTTGCCTGTCAAGCTGTCCCCCATGGAAAATCAGTGGGATGATCCCAGATGTATAGGCAGCAAACAGGAAATACAACTGATTGACACACGTCAATAAGAACAAAGCTGGCACACTAGCAACTCCCCAAAACCTTATGAGAGTAAGAAGCCACACATGTCCCATTTACACCCCCAAGTTGTCAAGCTGTGGCCAGAGTGTATACAGTAACAGAGTGAGATGTATGTGCATAATAGTTATGTGGAATCTGGTACTGTGTGTGGCAAGATTCAGGTAGTGCTAAAAAACATTTATCCAACAGGTCTGTCAGATACCAACACTGTGCCCAGAGATACAAGAATGATACCCTGTACTGGTACTGTTTACATTGGTATTGTATGGCAGTGTGACTGATGCAGTTACTCATCACTGTGGCCCACACTGTCCTACAAAATACAACTGTCTAGGGAACTGTATGAGAGTGTTGTAATACAAGGTCAGAATGCAAAAGCACAGGAGAATTATAAGATAGAAAGCAGATAGCAGATATACAGCAATATCTATATAGCACGCACAACTCTGAAGGACAGTGTTTATGTTGTAGCAGACACATCCATGGCCTGAATCCTGTGAGTGGAAGTAGGCTGCATGCAGAATCACACCCCACAATTGTACAAATAAGATCAAAATGTCCAGTATATGGGCCAATATCTGCTGCCTGTCCCCTGTACCCCTGGGAAGTCTGTGGGATGATCTCAGATGTTTAGCCAGCAAATAGGGAATACAAGTGATTGTAAAACATCTATGAGAACAAACCTATCACTGTAGCCACTCCCAAAACTGTTAGAAGAGTAATAAGCCAAGTATGTCCTATATACACCCCCGCATGTTGTCAAGCTGTGACTGGAATGTGTACAGTGACAGATTGAGATGTATGTGCATAATACTAATGTGTAATCTGGAACTGTGTATGGCAACATTCAGGTAGTGCTAACAAATATTGCTCCCACAGGTACGTCGGAAACGAACACTGTGCTGAGAAATAAAA
>NC_056736.1:584423281-584480781 GCF_019279795.1 Protopterus annectens | reverse complement strand
GTCTAGCAGGGTGACTGACATGATCCCTGGGGTGAATTTCCTTTCTCCCATCCAATCATCAAGGTTCCTTTTGAAAAGGGCCAAAGAGGTGCTCTGCTTGACATGTATGGGCAGTCTATTCCAGAGTCTGGAGAGTCTCTAAGTCAGGAACCTATCCCTCCAGCATGTTTTTTTTTTATTGTGATGACAAGGTTTAGATCCCTGGAGCATGTGGCTCTGAGAGATTGGGATTTCTTTAAGAGTAGCATGTCCAACAGCTCTGGGTTTGACATGGCCTTGTATGTTAAGCAGAGCTTTCCTCGGAGTAGATGATAATAAATTGATTGATATTCATATGTGCCATCAGGTGTTGTAATGATGTTCAACTAAACAACTGCTATGGACAATGCTGTCTGTCCCTGTGGGTAGTGGGCCATACCTGTCAACTGTGCAGAGCAGCACTGACTGACAAGATGTAAGCCATCATAGTGTGTGTTGTGTAATGGGAAGTGTGTATATTACGTGGCCAATAGCTGGTAGTGGAAGTAATGCCATTATGATGGACACATGGGACCCACAGCTCACCCCTTGTAGGATACTCAGGTTAATCTGTAATGTAACATGCAGGAATTCCATAGGTGTGTAATAGGTTTACCTGCAATCTGGTCCTACCTATAACCCCCTAATGTCAGACTGTGTCCGTATGTGGCACCTGTCTGTGTTGTAGCAAGGCAGAACAGTGCAGCTGTGCAGGAAGGTGTTGTGAGATTGTGGACCTGATGTCTGAATGTACCCCACATATGGGTATGCATATGTGTACATATGTACACATATATAATATATAACGATATACATACATATCAACATGTAAGTCCACAAATATGCAGATACCCATGTGTAGACATATATATGAGCACATATATATATATCACATATATCTACACATGTATAGATATATACCTATATGCACATGTCTACATATTTACAAACACACACGTAAACATATATGTATGTAAATACATGTCCCCTATATTATCACCACAGTGACGCATGTTATGTGGAAGGAAACAGCACACATAGCAATACACACATGGATGGGTATGTCACATGTGAACCCCTTGTTGGGACCACATTGCCCTTGTCTGTGAAGTATGGAATGGGAAAATGAGGAAGTATGACAGGTATAGTTGTGGAGGTGGTCAGGGTTGGAAGATATAGAGGACAGTCTACAAGTGTGGTATGTGACACGTGGTGGGTAAACACCCTGGATGTTGTGTATAGTCTGTGATGTGGATCCCCCATGGGCCCCAATATGGGCACAATGGGAACAAGCCCTCCCACCCACTGCAACTCATGACAACAGTCCACATCCTGAAGGTGCCTGGCCTGGAGGATGAGCAGGAGGAGCATGTCGACCCTGTGAATGTGTACTGGGTACCTCAGAGTGATATAGCACATCACACATGTGTCTGTGGAGCCCGTTATGGAACAGACCCTGGACCTGACCTCAGGGGACAGGAACATGTCTGTGTGTGCCCCCAGGGGGGGACAAGATCTCCTGGGCTGGTTCCACCCAATGGGATTGCAGTACATGAGGAGGCCCCAGGTTGGGACACACATGTGATGTGGCCAGGTAACATGGGCAGATGGGTTTGGAGGGGTGGTTCTGCTGGCCAATAGTACATATACATGTTATTGTGTCACTGTTATAGAACATATGTTGGTAGTAATAGTCTACTCAATACCGGAACATGTCCCAACAGCATGCATAGATATCTCCAATAACACAGAATGTCAGATGTGCACCAATCACAAGGCAGCCATACCACAAGCATATATGGAACCATAGTGGCCCTGACAATGGCATGCAGGTGAATAGTCTGTAATAGGCCAGCAATGATAGTGTCCACACAGGGAACATGGCTGCAATCGCATAGCAGAAAGTGTGGCACAATACAATGTCTGTCCCACTGGTAGGTAAGCTTATGTGTTATGTGTACAGTTTGCTGAAGCTGATATGGGTGGGGAGTGACACAGATATGTATTATGAACTGTGGTAACCTTGCTGTATGAGTTGCTCAGACCTGTTTCCATCTTTATGTCTTTCAGCCAAGATGTCACATGCATGTTTGCCTACTTAATCGGCAGCTGAAAATGAAATGCTCATCACAGACCTGATCCAGCACTACCCAGTGCTGTTTGGCAGGGTTGCCCATGACCAGCAGGAATGGACCACCCTGTGAAATTACCTAGTCCACAGGGTCAATGATGTCAGACTGCACAACTGCAGTTATGGGCAGATACAGCATCATTGTTCTGAACTGCTTTGCAATGCCTGTCAGCATGCTGCTGCAGTCCGGGGGGATCACCTTTCCACAGTGGGGGGGCATGCCATCCAGCCCCCCCGACATGTGTGGAGGAGCTCCTGGCCAGCCTCATGGCCTCAGCCCATCTGGCCAGCCATCAACCACTGGACGGCTTTGTGGAGGTGGGTGCCACCCACACACTGGCCGAGGAGTGTGCAGGTAAGGACACAGGGCACATAAGTAGACCACTGTTGCATATACATCCAAATTGGTACAGGTAGATCATGCATATTTGACATGTCATAGATATATTGTGTTACTGCATAGTAGTGATAAACAGATGTCCATATATGGTAGCATTGTGGAAATGTATCGTTGATGTATTGTAATACTGCACCCACCCTGTAGCACTGCCACAGGTGTGGCCACTGACACTGCATCTCTCCCCCTCTCAGGGTACCACCAAGGAAGCAGCCTGTAGCTGGTGAGTATGGTTTATGTAGATGCTTGCCAACACACCAGGCATGTAATGGCGATGGCATATTCCATGCACACATCTAACACACCTACCCAGAATGCAAGCTGTACATGTGCATGTATTGTTGCTGTGAAATGCACGGCATCACAGGGATGACCACGATGGGGTATTGGAAGGGTATGTCAGACACCTGCATGATAACTAACATCCTGTCATTGTGGAATGTGTCCACTGAGAGTAACATAATGGTGGGAGACATGGCCTACAGTAGGGACATGTTTGGAACAACACCCATATACAGTGCAACACCAGGGTATATACCTGTAGGACAATGGCAACTGCTGCAGAGATACACTATGGCAAAAAGCATTACAGTAGTCCACATTATCAGCTGGGACTAGGATGTAACATGGTGTTCAGTGTATGGGACATGTAAAGTGACACACATGTGTAGGAGTTACTTGTCATGCATCTGCAAACAGGCTGAAGAGTGGAGTCAGCATGACACATCAGTGCACTACAACAGGGATCCTAAGGATGCTAGGAATGGCTCCATCTGCACATAGTCAGGTTCAGGACCTGTGTCAGCTGTAACCCTACCCCCACAGCAATAGTGATGGCAGTGTGTGAACAGCAAGGGATGTGCACATGAGTAGACTTTGCATTCATGCAGAATAGGGGGACATGTGTAGGACAGACTGAGCATACACTAGCAAATGCAGATGACCCATGCTGGTATACCCCTACCAGGAGTAGTGACTGCTGTAGTACACACAACAAGAGGCACTATAAACTGTCATAGGGGTGTGCACACATATGCCCACACGGTGTGTATGCATCACGGTCAGCATCTGCACACCTAACACATTCCATAGACACTGCATGTGAATGTACAGGACATATGTCACATATCGGGCTCATGTACTGCTAAGATATGCGGTGATGTGGTCCCATGGCAGATCAAGAATGGGTGCATCAAATCAATAAAGGTGTGTACACCCCACATAGCCACAGTATGCACTGATGGTTGTCAGTGTAAGAGTATTAGATTGGTCATACATGGCCCACTGATGTTGAGAGCTGTGCATCAGATATCAGGCATTCACAAATTACATCTGTCTGCATATAATACCAGGTATGTGTTGCTGGAAAACATAGGAGCTGTGAGCATTAAAGCTGATATAACCGACACAGTAGTAGACATTCAGCAATGGGCCATACACCTGTGAGGTGTGGTGCACAGTACATGGCAGGGTGCAGAACAGGTGTACAGAAATACCTTGTTCATGGGCGCAGTGGTATCCAGGGGAAGGGGCTTCACCTAGTGACACAGCACATGCATCACACACATGTATACTGGTGCCAGCATGGATTGACTATAGCTGCACTGCATACTGTCAGGTACCTTATGTTATGCATGTTGGCAGATGGGTAATAGGAGGACTGTGTGTACTTTCATCGTGCAACCTCACCTGTATGTGTGTGTGTGTGTGTGTCCTGGTGAGTAGTCAGTTTGTCTGTAGGGTCACTCTGGTGAAGTGGAGGGGGGTTCATGCAAGGAGGATGCTTGTGTGCTTGTGTGTGTGTTTGTGTGGCAAGCCATGTATGCACATGTGTGATTGTGGGGTGTTCATACAGCAGTACCTCACTCTGGGATCATGCAGTACATGTACATGGACTGCCACATTACACACCAGGAATATTTGTCATGTGTGTAATCACAGCACAGCTGATAATATAATATGGTCTGTAGCATGGAACAGGCATCCAGAGGGAAGGTAGACACCAGGTACACCCTTAATATTGCATTCACCAGAGAGGTCACCTACAACCCACGTATGCAGCACTACAGATGCATTGGGGAAGTACTAGTCAACACCAAGGAGTGTATCCAAATATTAAAGTTGTCACATGATCGGCTAAAGGAGCAGCATATCTGGCATGTACTGAGCATTATATACACATGACACATCAGTGCATGATAGTATGTATAGAACATAGTAGCTCACACATATAGGGGCCATGCTCATGATATCCGGACATACAGAGGGTGCATACCAAATGACAGCAGCGAGGCCATGTAAAACCACTACACACAGGTCAGGCAGGTAAAGTAGTAACAGGTCTTGTGTTGTGACCACTTGTGTAGGCATTTAGAGGACTTATATGTTAATGAGTGGTATCAGTATTTGTATATTAAAAGTGTGATGCAGGATGGGATACCACATGGACATATATGTGGGACTGCCTGTAACGCCATAGACAGGTGGGTATTACAGAGGTGTGTGTGTGCGTGTGTGCGTGTGTGCGTGTGTGCGTGTGTGTACTGTTAGGCAATGCTGTACAGGTTTTAAAGTGCATTTATTGTTTTCCCAATGGGTGGCGAGGTGGGTCAGGGTCCCTCCTGCATGCAGTCTGATGTTGGTGTCCATACAGACACAGAAGATGATAGTACTGTTGAGGCACGGGTGGGCTTGTCAGGGGCTGACACTGCGCCAACATTTGATATCCCCCTTTTAGCCACCCCAACCCCACACACAGTTTCAGTGCCTATACACACCCCATCAGCAGTGGCCATAGCAAAGGGACAGCTGGTGTTCAGTGGCAGTGCACAGGAAAGTATGGTAACCGTGCCTCCTGTGTCCGGTCGCAGCAGGCATAGCCGGATATCTGGAAGGACACCACATAAGCAGATGTCCCAGGGCACTCGAGGTAGGGCCACTAGACATCATGTCCCTGGCAGAGCCGACATAGCTGGCACCAGCAGGCGCATGTTTCAGGCTGTCATAGTGGCACAGGCACGTATGAAATGTTACACCAGACAGGGCCTGAGGCTGCAGAAGGCTCCTCTCACATCTGCAAATGACAACGCCCGTGAACTGGTTGGTGCCATCCATGGATTAACTGAGTTCATGGATAGACGGTCTGGTGCAATGATGGCCCTCATCGACTGTGGTCTGTCCATGCTTGAACATGCGGTAGGAGTGTGGCGATGGCCACGTGGACATAGGCCATCAATGCCAACAGCTGGTAGTCAACGTGGACATGCTAGGACACTAAGGGGCTCCCGTAGTGGCAGTACCAGCCCCGGCACTGTGGGGGGGGCGCTGTCCATACCAAACCACAGCAGGCCATGGGCATGTAGTCCTGGCCTGTCCCAGGAGGGACCCGGTACCAGCAGACATTCATCATAATCAGGAGAGAGTAGCACATCAAGGCCTGTACCTGGACGCGCCCATGGAACTCCTGGCAGGCACAGTCCACGTGTCTATGGCCGGAGGCAGTAAACTGCACACCCTTACAGGTATGGTCTGCAGCTGTCCATAAATACCTGTTTAGGGCAGCCACATGGCAGAACTGTGTGCATGCATACCCACCCACTATGCAAACACACCTAGGACAACCCTATACCTACACACACCACAGCACCATGTCCAGCTCACAACAGTACACCCTTCACCCAAACACATGGTGTCAAATGTATGGCCCACCCTCAGCCTCTGGCAAACCAACATCACATCCTGTGCATATGATGATACCTGTGCCACATCTCTGTCATCCATACCATCAATGCAGGGACAGGCTAATAATGGTTCTGATGTACACGGTGACTGTACTACAGTGTATGACAGTACTGCAGTGTAATATGTTGTAATGAGTGAAGTGTAATGCATATATGGCAGGTAGTGTAGCCATCCAGTAATGATGCATTATAGCTGTTAGTAACACTGGTTGATTGCGGTCCCTATAATGTTATTCATTTGTGTTGTAGGTGTGCATGTGTCAGCACGAGGATGGTCTGCAGTCATATTCCACAACAGGGTATGGCACTGTGGTGACACCATGGCTGTGACATATCTGTGCACAGTTGAGCACATGTTACAGGTTACTAAAATGGTTATTGCCTGTGCCACATGGACAGGTGACCCACTGGGATGTGTATACCCTGCAACCTGATGTAGACCCATCAACATACATGCACACTGTTACTTGGCAACACTGGGATTAGACCCCTACCTAGCTATGTAGTGATACTGCAGTGTGTGGCTTACATTGCACACACCACACAGCGTTTAGGGTGAGGTGTGCCCCAAGTTACATGTTACACGCAGAACATCCCCAGACATGTACAGTATGCAAATGGGGATGTTATGGGTGTATATGGACATTATGTAGTGTGGCATACTGTCATATACACATTAACAGACACATAACAGCCAGATACACATCCAAGATATCAGGGCCTATCGCTGCTAACTAACATGACCATGAGTCCAATGTGTTACAGGTAGGCTGCACACAGCACATGCATAACTGGCTTGGATTGTGGTATTAATTACCTGTATGGTTAATGGTGACAGTGGTAACCATAACGTGGTACATGGGACATATACCGGGTGTACCTTGGTGTAATGCCAGTGTACACAGCACCCACATCCCCCAGTGAATGTTGTACTCCCTGAAACCCATGATGACACTCTGCCATACCGACCATCACACATTGGCTGCAACTGCGATACAACCCATAGTATACCCCAACAGTGGTACTACAGGGATATGCATCTAATGCACATGTCACACGCGTAGTAGAGTGTTGCATTGTCATGCCTCACTTGTTGGCAGCAACAACACTATATGTACTTCTGTGTGGCAATGGGTATTGTAATAGGAGTATGTGGCCTTGGAATGCTGTACCCTACAGATATACGGACATGCACACATACACACACATGCCAGAACACAATGGGTATCCCATGACTATCAACCCATTTGTACAACACTGTTGTGCTGGTACTGCAAGGCTCATGTAGCCAGTATGTTGAGGAGCTTAACAGTGTACATGTAATGTCCCATACAGCAGCAGCCACTACTGACTATGGCAATGGGTGTTGCGTTGGTTGTGAAGGCACTCATGGAATTTCCAAGTACAGGTGTGTTAACACAGAGACACTGCTATACTCAGTCATGAACATGTACACATGTGTCAGTACAGGGGTGCATCACTGCAGGTGGTCATAGCTTTGTACCTAGCTATTGCCCAAGGGGAGATGGGTTGTGTAGGGGTTGTGTGTACAGTGGTATCCTGCATCCTGCCAGGTGGGGTCTGGCAATATATCAACAGACACTACTGTGTTGACCCTCAGGGTGAGAATGACATGCATCAACTAATCATCCAGTTGCCTCCTGCACATGGCCACTGAGGTAAACAAGTTGACATGTATGCAACATGCATTACAACACATGGTTAGAGTCTGTGATGGAGACCTGTACCCAAGCATGTTCTGTTGACTGTGGTAGTGTAGTGGAGGTACCCGTGGCATGTGGTGCATAGAGGGTGACATCTTCTATATGTGCCAGTTCTTACACAGCTGGGCAGACATGTTAGTGTCAATCAAGCTTAGGTTGCCTGTACATATCCCAGCTGGATACCTGCCATCTGCACATCTGTACAGGGACTGACAGTCATCAGCTTGGCAAGTAGCTATGTAGTAGCATAAGTGTGTTGACAGATAGACATCTGACAACAATATGTATGCCATAACTACATGTCAGAAGCCCTTCACTAACATGTGCTGTACAGATGGCAGTCTACAGTTACATTCCACATGATGGATCATTACCCAGTAAGGGGTATATACTGTGACACAGCTCAAACACCAGGGTTACAACAGGGAGGCTCAGTGTCCCGCTATGCCCGCAGGTGTGCCTGTTGTCAGTAGTACATTTAGCACTCTGCTCTTGCCTGGGTAAGTACTGTTAACAGTAGTACTGCCATGATACACTACATGCCAGTGTGACAGCATGTACTGTGGGCTACTACACCTGTATGTCACACATTCACATGGATATCAGTGCTGTACAGGCCTCATATATGTCTGTGTCCCACACATGACACTCACACCCCTTGCTACTGTAATGACAGCACATAGGCGCAAGTATTGTACATGGTATTACATACACTTATCACAGATGTCATTACCCTGCTATGTTATCAGACTGGGTGGTGTGACCTGGTTACCATGGCTAAGCCATGCTTAGCAAGTATCAACATTGCTGCAACATAACAGTTGAGCTGATTTGCGCACTGGTAAGTGAAGCCTATACTGTGTAAGCACCCATACGTTTACCCATAGCTTAGCACCGCTTAGCTTCATGCAAACCCATGCAAATGCACTTAAAGCTGCTCAAAACTGCCTTAACCACTCTGTATCCAACAGCCCTTGTTCTGCCCAGCAACAAAATGAACAGCCCTTGCAGGTCTTGAACCCAGGACCCTGTATACTAAAGTCACAACACTTAACCACTACACCATGACCACTGTGTAGACAGTTATTGTTTTACTAATATAGCTGTCAATACACATATTGAGTAGTATTGAATAATTGCCTTTACTTCCTAAATTGTGTAGTCCTTGTTATTAATATGACTGTTGCATCACATATGTTGTTTTATCATAAGTACACATAGCAGATACATATAGTGAGATAGATCAGAGAGGGTATACACAACGGTGAGGTTTGCACATGACAGGAATATGGTTATATACATATTATAGGTCTATATATGTCTGCATGTACATACACATGTATACTCATGCATATGTCTGTATACACATATGTATAGTGCAACATATATATGGCCATGTGTACATCTCTCGTATGCGTATATATATATATATATATATATATATATATATATATGCGCATATGTATATATAGATATATGTATATATAGCTATATATGTATGCACATCCTGTGTGCACAGATATGCCTAGTTATGTTGGTATATATGTAGATATCCATAACTATATGTGCATACATATCTATTCTGATACACCTACTACTTTCAATATATATGTAGATATCCATATGTATATGTGCATATGTATCTCTGTCTGTATATGTGTAGACATATATTGCTCTGTATATGTATATATCTGACTGTTTATATGTATATCTATGTACATATACATATCCATCTATGTATGTTGATATGTATATGTGTATATATCTATATAGATATCTGGATAATTATATATACATATATGTTCACCATATGTCCTGAACATGGAGTGGAGCCCTACCTCAGCCCCTATAGTCCCACCTTCGTAGTGCAAGGGGATGTCAGGTATGTATTGCAGGTATATTTGTAGACTATTGCTACTCTAATAGGGATTGTCTTCACAGACATGGTGTGTGTGGGAGGTCACATCTGCTTTTCAACATGTGCGCCATTAGCTACTGCCAGACATCCTAAGGACATCATAGTACAGTACCAATGCTAGCACAGTAATGCTCCTGTGGACTACAGCAGAGATATGGCCAATATCTGTGGACAGTCTGATACACTCTGGACAGTCCAGAGGTATACACAGAACCCCTTAGTGCAAGACATGTGGAAAAAGCCTGACAATGTGGATGTTTACAGTCATGTAGCAGGATATAACATTTAACTACTGGTATACATTTGCCCCATAGGTTATGCATTCACAAACCCCTGTCTGTCCTGACACATAATAACCACTAGTACAGAGGTGCCATGGCCACATACTACCCACTAGTTATTGATATACATCTGTACAGAATCCCACTGCTTTGTCTGACATACATGACTGTTATGGTGGCCTGGCAACAGTACATCTGGCAAGTATCTGGACATGACATCTCACTGGGTAAGTACACTAAGCTGCTAGGCATGTAACAAAGCACTGTGCAGGCTACAGGCAGACTGGCTTAACACTGGCCTACATTTCCTATGGTGGAATACATATGTACCTGCATATATAGCAGGCTCTACAGGCAAGTCACAGCACAGAGTAGCAGACACCTGTGTAAAAGTGCATAACCACAACCAATGTGAACACAGCCACAGCCACATATGGTAAGCTAGCGTAATATTACAGGATATGGACTATCTGTTCAACAACATCCTCATATGTGCAACTCACACACTAACCCTACATATACGGGGCCGCTACACAGTGTGGTCCGATGCCTGTCTGTGGTGTGGGACATGTGTGTGTTTGGCCCTACAAACATGCAAGCTGATAGGATAACATACAGTGCAGCTGCGTGTAACATCAGATAGAACAGGACCTAGAACAATGATATCTACCACAGTCTGTACACAGGCTAAGGTACATATTCACAATACACACACTGTAGGCAATCATCATAGATACACAAACCTCAGTACTGTACACACAACCACAGAATGTCCAGGTGATGTCATCAGATATAACCCCTACAATATATAATATGTGTAGCAGTCTGATATCTCACTGGCTTATCAGTTATGATGTCACTAATTATGGTGTACAGCACATATGCACCTCTTACTGCATGACATATATACAAAGGTTGACAGAGCTGTGGCTGGAGGCACATACACAGGGCTAATATTGACATGTTGCTGTGATAACCTCATACATTTACTGTTGTAACAGGGTTTGTTGCAACATATGTCCTATGAGGGATATGAAGTTAGTAACTCTCACGGCTGTCACCATCTATAGACTGCAATCCTCACACTACCTTCTGCAGTTCACAAATAGGTGCTCTGTGGATAACACATGAAACAAAAGGCACCACACACTGCCCAGTCTGCAGATGATCCTACAGATGGGGGTTTCCTCATAAACATAGCACTGACATGACAGGTATTAAAACATGTAGGACAGCCATATCCACACACACCCTGTTAAACCAACATTACTCCAAATGCAGTGTAGCAGCACTTACAGTCTGTAGTCAGGTCGGACACATCCCCCTCCTGTTTTTGGCCTGTTTCCACAGTGTATGTTGTTAGAGGTAAATCCCCAATCCATCTGTGATGCTGTTTGCCAAACAACAGATCAAGTTCCTGCTCACAGTGAATGAAAAGACCCAACACCAACATGATGTTTCTAGATATTGGACTGTGTTTCCATGCAATTGGCTATGGGAATGTTACCACAGCTGTTCCACATGCAATCAGCTAGAAAAGAGCTGCAATTCGAGCTGATCATGAGCATCACTTAAAATACACATGCTGCTGCCTAAGCAAAGCAGGTGTAAGTCTCCACATCCACCATAGAGGGAGTGAGAGAGGCAGACACAGGCAAAGATAAGTCAGGGAGGGGTGGGAGAGTAAAACTTAAGCATGTTTGTGTCACACACTTACCAGTACAGGGTATCAAACCCCTGATGACTATGTAGTGCTATCACAGGTCTATGTAGTTATTGGATGCACCACATAGGTTACATGGTGAGGAGCCCTCTAAACGTATATGTGATGGTAAGTGACATCTGCAACAGTGATATGGTAGCTATACGGTAGGTGTAGTACACGTGCCTGTCTGCATGAACAGGTTTTAGCATTAACACAGCCACAATCTCACAGGGACACAAACACATTGACACACTTGGCAGGGCCAGGAATACAAATCATCACTAGTGTGATTGCCACAACACAGTACTGTGCAGGTATCACATGCACCACAGGGGTCATACGGAGGTTATATGGGCAAAGGATATGTGGAGGTGTTTGACATCAGACAGCATGCTTCAGTATGCCAATGGGGGTTGTAGTGAGTGTGAATGTGGTCATAGGCATCACACAACACACACACAGACACAGGGTGGCAGTACTGACATGCATGGGTGCATTGCTTCACGGGTGTGTAGTGGTCGACTGTGGCAGATGGCTATACAAGGCTAGGTGATGAGTATACCTTGGCATCAGGCCACATGACAATGGTATGCAGTGTGGCTCGAAGGTGTAGTGTTGGGATTTGCCCATACAGGTTGGTATTGTACTCACCATCCAGTCACCTGGGTAACTATTGTGTGTGGAGAATGCTGTGCATTGCTTCCCATGTATGTGTTCTTTAGTCCATGACATATAGATGGTGCCTGGGATGTGCACACCTCCCACATGCATATACAGTGACATGTGGAACTGTACCTGGGGTGTCTGGCCCATGTTGTGTACACAGATTGTTATCATCAGATGTGCCACTCCTGGCCTCATGTGGTGGGAACTGTTAATGGACAGTAGGCTGACCCTGCACCTACATTAATAGCATGATACCAGTATTCCCTGGTGTCAGTGGCATCTGTCCATACAGGGCATGTTTTTCAGGCATGGTATGTCCTTTGTGGGTCACCTTTGATGGCACCACAGGTGTTGCAGGTGACCAGGAGGAACATAGGGAAGGTGCACTCAGCATGTAAGTGCCTATTAGACTGATGGACAGGCTGCCATGCCCTCTGTAGCCCACTGTAATCACACCATGGTTACTATCAGTGGGCAATAAGCAGGGTACTACCAACATAGCGGCTGTTGCCTAGGCAAGTGTGTGTGTGTGTGTGTTTATGAGACATGGTTTGACAGTGTTCTCTGGGTAATACAAGGGTTTTGAACTTTGTTCGCCTGGCATTGATGTCACATGTAGGGGTATGGATCTGCACCCCAGCCTCTCAACTATTCCACATCTGCTATCCCTGTATGGTGGACACTGTGATGTATACTAGGGCCAACATATAAGAAGTTTGCAAAACCCTCTCCATATTGGTCCAGTTGTTACACACTCACATCCACCTCCACACAGGATATGAATGACAAACACAGACACACACACACACACACACACACACACACACACACACACACACACACACACACACAGACACACACACACACACACACACACACACACACATGCACAAATCTGTCATGTCTCGTATTAAAACTCCTACCTAACTAGTTCATTACACTACAGTACTACGCAGTTATAGGATGTGCCATGAAGATTACTGGAGTACTCCTTCCCCAAAGGTGTATTTAACAGTGAATGACATCAGCAGGATTGCCAAAGTAGGGCATTTGGATTGTAGTTAGTGTGACTAGCCTAAAATGCATTGCTCCCTACACAGACATAGAAACACACACAAAAACATCCACAACCGCCATATGTAGGAATAGAACCCCTACCAGAGTTCTATATCACACTACAGCATGAAGCTGCTATAGTACGCACCATGGGGATTACTGGAGTACACCTTCCCCAAAGGTGTATTTCACAGTGAATGACATCAGCAGGATTGCCAAAGTAGGGTATTTGAATTGCAGTGAGTGTTAGTAGCCTAAAAAGCATTGATCTCAACACAGACAGAGACACACACACACACTTGCCATGTCTAGGATTGGAACTCCTACCTAACTAGTTTTTCACACTACAGAAGTACGCAGTTATAGGACACGTCATGGAGATCACAGGGCTACAGCTTTACAAAAGGTGTATTTCACAGTGAATGACATCACCAGCCTTGCCAAAGTAGGGCATTCAAATTGTAGTGAGTGTGAGTAGCTTAAAAAAAGCATTGCCCTCTACTCAGACAGAGACACACATAGTTTCCATGTCTGGGATTAGAACTCCTACCTAACTAGTTTATCACACTACAGTAGTACGCAGTTATAGGAGGTGCCACGGAGATTAATGGGCTACAGCTTTCCAAAAAGTGTATTTCACAGTGAATGACATAACCAGCCTTGCCAAAGTAGGGCATTTGAATTGTAGTGAGTGTGAGTACCCTAAAAAGCATTGCACTCTACACAGACAGACACACACACACAGTTCCCATGTCTGGGATTAGAACTCCTACCTAACTAGTTTATCACACTACAGCAGTACACAGTTATAGGACACGTCACGGAAATTACTAGGCTATAACTTTCCCAAAGGTGTATTTCAAAGTGGATGACCTCAGCAGGCTTGTCATAGTAGGGCTATGGGGAGGGCAGTGTGTGTGCATGAGCCATAACCCATTCATCTAGAGGTTGACACACCACATGCGGGCTCATGCAGGGTTATATTCAACAGGTATGTGTATACAGTTGCTAGATGACTATATCCTTGTACAGTCATGTTGCACAGCTAGCATTTGCACCACATAGTTTGTAATGCTGACAGATACTGGTGGCTAGTATGTACAGTGAGTGACATCTGAACCTCATATGGTTGTAGCAATTTGGCTGTGTGCTAGGTGGGAGAGGCCTCATAATTTATGGCTCCTTGTCACAGTCGCTCTCTCCCACACATCTATGTACATCTACTTTTGGCTTATTATAGTGTGTTGTCCTTGGATATATGTCTGTATTCCTATCCACTGTGTGTACAAAGCATGTGTGGTGTATACTGAGGAGTGTCTGCACTAACATCTGCAACTGCCAGATATGTCTGGTCCACTGTTGTTTGCAGACATGGGCTTCATGTGTGTAATTGTGTGAGCATGCCCAGTATGACCTTTCAGCATGTTGTCTGACATAATCTTCATTTTTTTAAGTGTGTGAGCATGCCCAGTATGCCCTTCTGTATTGACTGTGTGGATCGATTCTAGGTAGTTTGTACTCCAGTGCAGACCTTTGTGTTATACACCTACAGGTAGCAACCTGTTTCTGCAGGTATCCATCAATCATTTGGCAATATGGGGACACAGTGTGCAGGGAATAGTGTGTACTGTAGGTGATTGTGTCTGTGCTGCTTCAGCTACATGGTACTGCTGTTAGCAGAGATATTCAGACATGTATACTGTTATACACTGTGATATTTTGTGTCCACATGTACTGTCAGGTGGACATTCCTGCTCACAGTGATGTCTTGAGGGAGAAGGGTGACTGCAGCTGTGTTCAGTATTGTGGGCAGACACCTACATATTCATGGTAGGTTATGCCATCCTGGAGGAGGAGCTGCAGACACTTGCTGCTGGGTCTTTGTATCCAGTTCAGCACCTTGGTACAGTGCTGGCAGGGGATCCCATACTTGTACATCCATCAACATGTTGCTATGGCAATACCTCACAATTGTACAGATTTGCACAGGTTACCCAGAGGCAGGGGCCATGAGTCAGAACATTACCCCTATTGTGGTGTATGGGCAGGTATGTAGCCACCCATTTATGTGTTTACAGCCAGGGATGGTGTGTGCACACAGCTTTGTGTCGGACCTTGCACATTCCATGCTGCCCACGCTCTCACCCACCCCCCGTTATTCTCTCGTCTTCCTTACAGTGTGCATACATTTTCTGATACATTCCTTATAGTTATTTCCCCATCATGGCTGTGTGTTAGTGTTGGTTCACAGTTCATGCAGTGGAACATGGACATGTTACTGTGGTTTGCCCACATGGCCTTGCATATGGCATATGTGAAGTGTGTTGTGTTGTTATTTGGGTGTCCATGACATAACGTGGATTGGCAGTACATGTGAGACCCAGGCCCTTGGTAGAGGCCTGTGGGCCATTAGGTGTTGATGCGGACCAGATGTGGCAGGCTGTTGCATTCTGTCAGTCCTACAGTCTCAACCAGCCATACAGTATATTCCCCTGGGGTGACAGGGTAGGTGTGCTAGGTGTTCTTGCCAATACCTTCTATCAGTCTTGATCATGTGGTGTGGATGCTGGCATGATGCTACCTACAGCTAGTGACACACCTGCATGGGACACCTGCACTGCATGCTGCATTCCTTTGCTATTGCCATATACAAATGGGGTCTTATTGTACCTATTCCCCACAGCAGGGGTACAACCAGAGAGGTACCTGTGGGTGGTGTTTGCGTGAGGTGGGTGCATGTGTGCTATGGACACTACTTGCATCTGACACATAGATATGCATTGGGCATTCCAGTTATGCTTGCATGTGCAGGTACCTCAGCTGTTTCCCAATACATCTGTCCTACCTCCTTTGTGATCTGCATGTGTTTGGACAGACAACACCGTTATCCCCTACTACAGTACCAGATAATGTGATGCATACATGTATGTACTATTCCAAGGGTGTGTCAATTTCACTGTGACACAATATATACTGTATGTCTGGGGTACTTTCCCCTGTGTATTGCTTGTATATCTAGCCCAACAGCCATGCCATGTCAGTCTTTCAGATGGTGACACATTACCACCATACATTTGCAATGGCTTACTGATAGCTTGTGTTATACTGGTGGGTATTGTGTTTGGCACATGTCCCTGTCATCAACAGTAGTGGCCAATGGCTACAATGTCTTACCTCAACATGCATACATACCAATTACTCTCACACAATATGAAACACACTAACCTAACACACATATACCTGCATATTGTGCAGATGCTACAACCTATCCTCCTACCTTGTCCACCTCTGTGCATCTGTGCTCCACTGGTATTATACCTACATATACATGTTACTACATTTCTACATAGGGTTGTGGGGGGGAGGGCACACCTGGCTGTTACAACGTGTGTATATCAGATTGGGGCGAACACCATACTGTTACTACATTTCTAAGTAGGGTTGGGGGAGCACACCTGATTGTTTCTACATTCCTACACAGGATTGGGGGCCACACCTGACTGTTTCTACATTTCTACACAGGATTGGGGGGCACACCTGACTGTTACTACATTTCTATGTAGGATGAGGGGGCATACCTGACACTTGTACACATTTGCTATGACTGTACTGGTATGTCGGGTACTCCATTTCATTCTGTATTCTAACCTATCATGCTGACTAGAGGCATATCAGTGTACTACAGGTCTTAGCTTTGATTGACCTACATATTACTTTCTGACTTCCTACCCTTCAGAAATAGCATCTCGCTGCCTGACCTGCTGTAGTCTGTCTGTGTAGGCCTGGGGGGGAGGTTACCCATAGGCATCATTCAGAGGCCATAGCACAGCCTTTGTTTGTCTACACCTGTCCTGCTGGCTGAGACTGTTGTTGGGTATGTGAACCTCCCTGACTGGCATGTGTGAGTCACTTACCTTGTGGCTGTCCCAATATTGAGGGTGGTGCTGCAGGGATGCCTATGTCGGATGCACATAGTACACTCCCTACATATGGTTGAGCACAGGTAGTGTCATGTTTGGCATCCCTTTTACTGTATGTGAAAGTCGGAGAGAGGTGTTATTCCCTGGGTCCCTCCTGTGTCAGTGTATGTGCTATGTGTGGCCTCTTTGTCAAGGCCAGGACATACTGGGCATTCCTCCTTCTGCCCACTGGGGCAGGCTCAGGTTGTTCCTCCTCCAAGTCACTCTGTGCCTGTGTAGGCCTTGGCAATGGTGGGGGTCTGTGCGTCCCTGCCCGGTGCTGTTCCTGTTGCAGCTTTTTCCACAGGATATTGTGTAGCATGGCACATATGATGACAATTTGAGTACATGTAGCTGGTGAGTACTGCAAGGTTCCACCAGATGTGTCCAGGCACTGGAACTGTGACTTGAGCATCCCAAACACATGCTCTATTATAAGTCTGGTCTGTGCATGTGCCTCATTATGGTGTTCTTGTTCGGGTGTGTGTGCATTTCTGATGGGTGTCATCAGCCACAGCTCAAATGCATAACCAGCATTCCCCACTAGATGAGTGTAGGGGATGTCCCCATTGGCAAATCTCTGGTACAGTTGTGTCAGATGCCAGATGTGGGAATCATGATAGCTTCCAGAGCAACCAGCACATACATTCATTATAATTGCACACAACCTGGCAGTTGATGGAGGGGAAGCCCTTACAGTTGATGTAGACCCTACCCTAATCACTGGGTGGTGTTTTGATGCATATGTGCGTGCAGTCTATAGCACCCACTACCTCAGGGTAATCTGCTATTTGCTAGAACAGTTGCATATTGCTGGCCAATGCCTTATTTATGGGTGTTGGGGAAATATACGTGCTCACTGGCATGTGCTGACATGGCATCCAGGAACTGGTAGAGTAACCTGGATGCTGATGCCTGTGTAATCCCCATCATATCCCCAGTTGGCCTTTGGAAGGTACCTGTAGCTAGTATTCTTAGGCCTGCACATACCTTGGTATCCACTAGGATGGGTTCCCCTCGGTTAGTTCTGTGTGTCAGGCGTGGGCGGCACAGCTCAACAATTTGCTGTAGGAGGTCCCTGTCCACCCTATAGTGCTCCACTATCTCCAGCTCATGTAGCCCCCGGTAGGTTACCCTGGGTCTGTACACTCTTCTCCATCTCCTCACTGTGAGTTGGTCGACAGCATTCTCATCCTTATCACCCTCAGCCTCTTCCACAAGTTGTTGTATGATAGCTATTGCAGTCCCTATCATTTTGTTGTTTTGTCTGTTAAACCTTCCCCACTTGTATTCACCGGTGGTGTAGAGTATGGGAAAAAACAGAAGGGAAGGTGTTTGCATAGTTTATAGTAGTGTTCTGGGCTGGGCTGGTCTGCTGCCTGTGTAATTGTCTGATTCTGATAAATTTCACCTGCCAGCTATGCTAGTTCTCCTTGATTAACTTCCTACTACTGTTTTCCTTTCTCATTGCCTCCCTGTTTAAGCCCAGGTGTGCAACGCGCAAGCACTGTGCGCAAATGTGCACAGAGCTGCTATTTCCTGGTTTACTTTTTTTTTCTTTAAAACCCAGTGCGTGGCACAAACACCTGCTTAGGCACTGTAAACAGTGCTAGGTAGCCTCAGACACCCCCCTTGCCTAGCTGTGCTAAGCTAGGAGCACGCCTGAGACACAGGGCTCCAATCCGCTTACAGTATGCCTGACACACCCCCTATGATGTCAGCTAACTCCTAGGCTTGCACCAAGCTATTCATGCTCTTACACTGTTAGGATTGTGTATGCTACATGTCAGTTACATCGCTCTCTACCACTGAGCCCCAGCAACCACACACACTGCTGGCCATGTTGTCTTCTGTCTGCCATTGACTATTTATTTTCCCGTTCCTCTAATTAGCTGCCCTTATTTTGCAGCCCGCTTTTAAACTCTCGACATCACTTAAAATTTTTAAAAAAATTAAATATTTTTTTTGCCAATTTTTTTTTATTTTGCATGGCCTTACTCTTACTGGCCTGCATGCTTGCTGATGATATGCACCACCTTTGTTTTGCATTTGTCTGCTTTTACGGTTACGAACTGTACTCATTTTTCTAATTCCAGTTAGTCCTACGGTACATTCAGTCCTGCTCCTCACAATCCAGCTTCCTGGATCACATTTCTCCTGAAAATGGGGTAATTTTCCCTGAAAAGGGGTGAATTTCCATACAAGCAGTGAGTCCCAGCGATACAGGTGACAGGTTATGGATGCTTCTACAGCAGATTTGCCATCGCCTGCTCCTGTTGCTGGGCTGGATGCTGTGTGTTAGGCTTGCAAAACCAGGGGTATGTTGTTGTTTTTGAGTAAATGTTGTTTTGATGAAAAGTCATTTTGTTTTTGATGAATATAGTAAAAAGTTATTTTTTATTTTAAAAAAAAAGTTTAGCTTCTTTAATGTTGTTTTTTTTCAACATTTTTTTTATTTTTGGCTGTTTTTTTTTTTTTTTTTTATTCTTTTTTTCCTTTGTTTTTGTATTCTGTTAAATACTGTCAAACAGATTGTATTTTTGATTTATTTTTAAGAAGCAGATTTTTTTTATTTTTTTAATATTGAGATTTTAAGATTAGTTTAAAGTTTAGTTAATCTAAATGATTAGTTGTTGAATTTGTTGAGTTAGTAGCAAGTTTCATAGTGCCCTTTCATTATCCATCTTTCCTCTCTGTTTCATATCTTTCAAGTATAATCAGGAACTTATTTGTTAAGAATCAACTTCACCTTCCAAGTTCCTTCAGTGTTTCAGGCTTCACAATTGTGTTTTCTTTTTGTCCTTTTCCCTGTTTGTTTTTGTTCATTATCTGTTTTAAGCTTTTTAATTTTATTCTGTTTTTGGAATTTTGTTAATGATTTAGAGAAGTTGAGTAGTTGAGATTTTTCTACTAGAGAAGTTTTTGTGTTGCTATTTTTTTAGTTAAAAGTTGTTTTTCTGTTTTATTAGTATTTTTCTAGTTTTATTTCTTTTTTTTTTTAATCTTTTCCAAGTTCAAAAGCCATCCTGTATCAAAAATAGTTCCTGTTTTTTAATCATAATCAATTCTGAGATGGATGCAGTTTCTTTGAGTTCATTCAGCTCAATGACTCAATCTAGTTTCAGTGACTCAATAAATCTCTGTTTCACTATCTAAGGAAAATGTTTGTATATCTCCACCAAGTAGTTTATCTATAGATTTATGACATTTTAATTGATATTTATTATTTTTTTTAAACCTATAATCCATTTCTTTTTTTTCATTATCACAAAGTTCTCAGCTCTCTCAAAATTCTCCTACTGCTCTTGGCAATCTAAACCTCCTGCTCCCTGCAAGACCCAAAAGCTCCTAAGGCATCGGTGGGTCCATACCTCAACCTGGGTAAGATGCAAAACTGTGGACAAAGGCCCAAAATCAAAAATCTGGACAAAAAAAAAAAAAAGCTGGTACAACTACAAAAATCTGTATATGATGATTATGAAAACCCACCCATGTGTAATTAATTGTGGAACACTACAATCAATTGTGGGATACTGACATTCAAAAATAAAAGAATAACAGAAAGAAATAAAAAAGCAAACAAAAACAAAAATAAAAAAGTAAAAACACATAAAAATGTTATAGTAAACAATATTTAAAATCTATCCCAACATTTTTTAAAATCTATCCCTATATTTTGTGTTTTATATTTTTTATTTTTTTTGTTTTTATTAGAGTTCTTTTAGAGAAGTTGAGGTATTTAAGAAGTTAAATGTTAATTAAGAAATTTTATAATATAAATATTATTTTATCTATATATTAAATTCTAACGGCTAAACATTAATCTTCTCTTGGCTACTTAAACTAACTTGTGTGCTTGTTTCTTGTTTAACTTGTTTCTCACTACTCTCAAAATTTTTTTTTTTTTTTTTTCTTTTTTTTTTCTATTTATTTTTTTTTTTATTAATTAATTATTATTATATTATTATCAACATAATACAATCAACAATTTTGTGTAAATCATTTCTATATATTTAAGCCAATAATAACATACCAACTATTATGATCCCTCCTATTAATGAATAAACTAGACAGAACAGACACAGAGACTGACCCATACTAAATAAATACTATTTCTTTACTTCTTTAGATAGGATGATAACATGGATGGAACATAAACACAACATAAACAAAAGTAAAATAAATAATTAAAATGGTACATAATAATAAAAATGTAAGTAAAGCACTGAAACAGACACTGGTCGTGGGGCTTACCTGGTAGCAAATTTATAAATAAATTTTTTAAAGAAATCACTAGTTGGCACCTAACTCACAAGCTGGCTTTATTTATCCACCCCATTTTATGTGAGTGTGTACAATAATTATATCCAAATTACCTGGAAGTTTGAAATAAAATAAAATAATAAAAAATAAATAAAAATATTTTTGCTGCTATCAGCAGAAACCAAAAGCATACCAATGTCATGAAATGTATCCCCCCCCCATACCATGCAGTATCCTGTTTAAGAGTTTCACAGCATTATGCTTTTGTTAAAGCTGTATATGTGTTCTTTTCACTGAGGAGAGGGAGTCATTAAGATTGGTTGTATACTGTTTCATTAGTTATCATAACTTGTCCATCACAAAAGATCACATCTTCAAAGATCATAAGAGGTACAGATTTAGAAGTACAGGAATTATTAACATCCCAGAAACAACTTTTAATGGAGGAATAAACTACCACCGAAGTGATTTTTTGATTTTTCTGAGGTTTGTGATTTTCTGAGGTGTGAGCTTTTTCTGAAATAAAGCTTCTTAGCTAAAGCTGATTAATACTAAGGGATATCAGATCAAAAAACATTTTCAAAAATATTTATAGTGATTTATCCCCTCCCCCTTGTACACTATAATGCACATAGCATATGCCTGCCAATGTTCCTGGTTCAATGGGCAACATTGTGCAAATGTGAAATTTATATAGCAGCATAGAATTTTAAAAACAAGAAAAGGGGCCTTCTAGCCAGTCAGAAACAACACAACTTTCTGTACTTTAAGAAATCTAGTGTAAAGAAATATCTTGCTCCAGCAACTAGCCACATTTGCCAGCAGTAACTGGTTGATGCCAGTTAAACCAGTCCATAACATTCTGGTAACCAGCTGTATAGTGGACTACATGAAGCTATGGAGAAAAGAAACATGACTCTCAGCATGTTTTATCCTCAGTTAATGATCTTTACTCCACAGTACTCCTGCATAATTTGCAGAACTCAGTCCCTATGCATTTGCATTTATCATCGCTTAGTAATCTTCATACTACAGTACTCTGGCACAATCCACAGTACTTAGTCCCATTCACCAGCATCGATCAGTTAATAACATTCATACTACAGTACTCTGGCACAATCCACAGTACTTACTCCCATTCACCAGCATTGATCAGTTAATAACGTTCATACTACAGTACTCTGGCACAATCCACAGTACTTACTCCCATTCACCAGCATTGATCAGTTGATAACATTCATACCACGGTACTCCTGCACAATCCACATTATTTAATCACATTCACCAGCACTTATCCATCAATAACTTTCATACCACAATACTCCTGCACAAGTCACAGTACTTACCGCATTCATTAGCACTTATCATCAATTAATAACTTTCATACCACAGTACTTCTGCAAAATTCATTGTACTTAACTGTATTCATTAGCATTTATGCCTAGTTAGTATCCTTCACTTCAAAGTACTTCTGCATGTGGAGATTATTTTCTGCAGCACATTTCAAGAAGTAATGAAATTCCTCCATAAGAAAGCTGATTGCAAATATTTCTTACCCCCCTGGGGTCGCCTAAAACTTGAATACCGCCTTTCGTGCACTAATTTTCCACTGTTCTGTTTCTTCCCTTAATGTACTCTGCATTTCTAGTAATTTTCCTCCCTTCACTCTCTCCCTTCTTGGGGTTGACAGTCAAATGCACACAGAGGCACTCGCACACTCGTATTCACACACATTCGCACACTATCATTCAGGAGGCACACCCACATATACACACTTTTCAAAAATTGTCATTTGCAAATCTGCAACTAACCAACTAGTTTGCTACTAAGGAAAAAATGTGGCACAGCATTATGGCTGTAAACTGAAATATCCAGTAATTCGGAGATCAGTGATTTTTTTTTTAATTTTTTTTATTTAACAAATTAAATCTCATTAGCCCTCTGAAGAAGTACAGGAATGCTAATTCAGCGATCCCTTTTATAAAGGCAGCAAGTCCTAAGCTTGCTGCCTTTGTAAATGACAACTTGTAATAAAATGCAAAAATGAAAAGGATCGAAAATCGACGTTGTGTAACTTAGTCTGCATATACTTGTAATGTGATCACAGGGCTTGTTGCATTTCTAAGGTAGTAGACAATTGGTTTAACTATTTTTTCTCCCTCCCTCCCAAATATTTTCTTTTATTTATGTGTGCAGTAAGTCTTTCCTTGACAGGCAGTGAAAGAAATAGTTCAGTGATCTGTTTTTTTCTGCAAGTTGTCTTTTATACATACAGCAAGTTTCAAAATCATTTCAGAACTTGCTGCATTTGTAAAGGATAACTTGTAAAAAACACATTATGCGAATAATCACTTTTTGAACTTTTAGCTCATACAAACTAAGGCTTTTAGGAGCAAATTAGCTTGAATATGATACCATGGGGACCTTAAACATAAATGGAACAGCATACTCTGCACTCATCTAGAGTAAGCCAATACAGAAAGGTGGACCTCCATGAGGATGGAATGTAGTGGGGGTTGCTGATAAGAAAGTTATCACTGCCCTTCGGAAAAAAGTTCAGACCTGGATTTTAAACAATAGTATTGTCTGTTTAAGCTATCCAACTTTTCAGGATACACTGGAAATTTGTGATTAAGTTAGCATTAAATAAAAACTGTAAATAAAGTTTGAAAAATTGGGATTTGAAGGGTCCACTCGGGAATTTGTGGCACCCTATTATTTTGCCCTCAAAACCAGGAAATTCTGAGGAATTGAATATGGTTGAGAGGTATGATCAGGTCTTGTACTAGGGACTAACAGTAATCAATAACCAGCAAAAAACAGATGCAGAAGATAAAACAGCTTTTAAAAGCTGTTAGAATTTGTGCTACAAAAGTGTGGCAGAACAGAGTGTCTAACAGCTTTTAAAGCCACTAATTCTACAGAGGGACACTTTGTTTCTACCTGCTGGGTGTCTGACAATGCTAAGCGCTTTACGGCTTTCAAAGATTTTGAAAGCTGGTAAAACACTTCCTGTGATTTGCACTTTTTCTTTTTCTTTTCTTTTTTGTAAACGGTAGTTACATGGAGTAGGTTAAAATTAATGCACTACTACAAATTCTGATACGGACACAGATCATAACCCTTTACTATCTGATATCAACATGGATGCCAAGATTCGCCTCTCTAAGTTCGTTCTCTGGGTAAATTTCTTAGCCCATAATATGCTATTACAATTAGAGATGTGATCATAATCCTCTATATTATTACTTAATAGAAAGAATGGAAAAATAAAATAAGCTGTTGTTTATGTTGCAACTGAAGCTTGCCAAATCAATACAGAGACAGGAAGAATTAAACTCCTTACCAGTCTTCAGAATTAAAGTATCTTTCCTGTTAGGCAGTAAGCGCTGAATATATTATTATATATTTTGGGAAAGTCAGCTACCCGGAGTAACTAGATCATCAATAAATACCCCTAAAAGTTGATTCACTAGTCAATGATCTGGGAACTCATTTAGATAGTAACCTAGCCTTCAACCAACATGTGTCTGATGTAGTAAGAAAAGCCTTCTATGTTGCTCAACTTAGAAGCAATGACTAGGTCCAGAAAGATCATAATACAATTATACTCATCAGAACCGTCATAGAGTATAATGCCCCCTATGGTATGTACCTGACTAGACGCATGCAGCAACTGGAATGTCCACAAAGGTTCTTTACAAAACGAATACAGGGAGTAACACAATGTCCTAAACTGATCACCAGAAAGGCCTAGCTCTGTACTCGGTATCATGTGGACATCTGAGAGGTGATCTTTGCCTGGCATACAATGCATCCTTGGACCCAGTTTTGATGAACCTTTTGCACATCTGCAAAATAAACAGCATCAGAGTTACTAGATTATAAGACATAAATTTTGCTTGTGACATAAATAGGACATGTTGGAGAGACAGATATGTTTCCCAGAGAATTCCCATTCTCTGGAAGAGACTTCCCATTCACATGAAGCAGAGTTCCTCCCTATTCCTATTTAAGCACAACTTGAACCAATAAATAGATAATCGGAAATTCACCCCTGGTCTGGCACCTATGTCTCTGATGGACAGGGACAGTCAGTAAATCACCCCTAATATAAATTAAATGTGTAGGTCAGATTTGGATTGCACAACTAGGCTCATAAGGGTCCTAGTGGTCATTAGCCTAGTATAAAGCCATGAATCTATTACAGTCCAACAAACATACCAGCTCAAAATGTAAGTACCATTACCTTTCTAATATGGCTGCACACTGATCAACAGCTTAATGTCAGCTTTCCCAGTGTGAAAAAGAAACTGATAGATAAGGGCCATAATTCTGCTTGTTCTACTGAAATTCAGTTACTGGCTAGCAAATACACTGCCTGGATGCCAGCAAATAAGAAACTTAGACAGCATGAAAAAAATCAACTAGAAAAGGTGAAGAAAACACTGATTGTGAAGAATCCTGCAGCTGCTCAGCAAAAAGGAGTTTAAGCTCCAGTTTGGTACAAGAGATGGCATCCAGTAATTTAAAGGAAAAATAAGTAAAATGTGCTCAGATCTAATTAAAATAAATGCAACACTGAAGGACTGCATCAACTTAAATAACAAAAGGGTAGAAACATAGAAAAAGCTTTAAATAGTTATTCAGATGAGCTGATACAACTGCAAAAAATCAGTGGTCGAATTGAAGAATAGGATGGCTGAGTATGAGACTGCAGAAGAAGAGATATTTCAAAAAATGATAGAGTTAGAGGACACAGCACAAGAGAGACTGGAAGGGCAGACTTTATTAATTTTATGAAAGCACAAATAAACAACTGAACTGGTATTCCACAGTAGGATTTGTTAATTAAAAGACACATCATATGTATACTCCAAACCTGGCCAGAAGAAAGCAGCCAAGACCTATATTAGTACAGATGCAATCATACCAGCAGAAAGGGTTGATCCTGACAAAACTGTGGAATGGCAAGATATTAAAAATTAGAGACAGCTGAGCATTTGTGGAAAATTATTATTCACTGTATTCTTTGGATATTAACCCAGCCACTGGGGATGCACAAGCCAGTGCATTTCTTTGTGCCAGTCCCAAGCCTGGATAAATGGGGAGGGTTGTGTCAGGAAGGGCATCCGGCATAAAATTTTGCCAAATCATACATTCAGGCAACAGTACAGAAATACATACCGGATCGGTCAATGCCTGGGTTAACAACGATCGCCACCAGTACTGTTGGCCAACAGGGTGCTGGCAGAAATTGGGCTACTGTTAGCCAAAGGAGGAGAAGAGGGGGAAGGCATGCCCAAAGGCAGGTAAAGGCTAGGACTGTGATAGTGAGGGTCGGGATTTTGAATGTTGGCAGTATGACTGGTATAGGGAGAGAGCTAGCTGATATGATGGACTGAAGGAAGGTTGGTATATTTTGTGTGCAAGAGACCAGATGGAAGGAGAGCAAGGCTAGGTGTATCAGAGGCAGTTTCAAATTGTTTTATCATGGTGTGGATGGAAGGAGAAATGGCGTAGGCATTATCCTGAAGGAACAGTATGCTAAGAATGTTTTGGAGGTGAAAAGAGTGTCGGATAGATTGATGTTTATGAAGCTTGAAATTGATGGTGTAATGATGAATGTTGTTAGTGCATATGCTCCACAAGTTGGGTGTGCGATGGATGAGAAAGAAAAATCTTGGAGTGAGTTGGATGAAGTGGTGATGACTGTACCCAAGGGTGAGAGGCTGGGTGATTGGAGCAGATTTTACTGGGCATGTTGGTGAAGGGAACAGAGGAGATGAGGAAGTGATGGGTAGGTATGGTGTTAAGTACAGGAATGCAGAAGGTCAGATGGTAGTGGATTTTGAAAAAGGATGGACATGGCTATGATGAATGCGTATTTTAACAAGAGGGAGGAGCATAGGGTGACATACAAGAGTGGAGGAAGATACACACAGGTGGATTATATCTTATGTAGGAGGGCCAGTTTGAAGGAGATTGGAGACTGTAACGTGGTGGCAGGGGAAAGTGTAGTTAAGCAGCATAGGATGGTGATTTGTAGGATGACACTGGTGATCAAGAAGAGGAGGATGAGTGTGAGGGCAGCACCAAGGATCAAATGGTGGAAATTGAAAAAAGGTAATTGTGAGGTGATGTTCAGGGAAGAGTTAAAACAGGCACTGGGTGGCAGTGTAGAGTTACCGAATAGTTGGGTAACTACAGCAGAGCTAGTAAGAGAGATGGCTTGAAAGGTGCTTGGTGTAACATCTAGAAAGAGGAAGGAGGACAAGGAGACCTGGTGGTGAAATGAAGAAGTACAGGAGAGTATACAGAGAAACAGGTTGGCGAAGAAGAAGTGGAATTGTCAAAGAGATGAAGAAAGTAGACAAGAGTATAAGGAGAAGAGGTGCATGGCAAAGAGAGAGGTGGTGAAGGCTAAGGATAAGGCGTATGAAGAGTTTTATAAAAGGTTGGACACTAAGGAGGAAGAAGAGGACCTGTACCGATTGGCTAGACAGAGAGAGCGAGCTAGTAAAGATGTGCAGCAGATAAGGGTGATAAAGGATAATGAGGGAAATGTACTCACAAGTGAGGAGAGTGTGTTGAGCAGATGGAAAGAGTACTTTGAGGGGGTTGATGAATGAAGAGAATGAGAGGGAGAGAAGGTTGGATGATGTGCGGATAGTGAATCATGAAGTGCAGTGGATTAGCAAGGAGGAAGTAAGGATAGCTATGAAAAGGATGAAGAAGGGAAAGGCTGTTGGTCCAGATGACATACCTGTGGAAGCATGGAGGTGTTTAGGTGAAATGGCAGTGGAGTTTTTAACTAGATTGTTTAATGAAATCTTGGAAAGTGAGAGGATGCCTGAGGAATGGAGAAAAAGTGTTTTGGCACCGATTTTTAATAATAAGGGTGATATGCAGAGCTGTAGTAACTACAGAGGGATTAAACTGATCAGTCACAGGATGAAGTTATGGGAAAGAGTTGTGGAAGCTAGGTTAAGAAGGGAGGTGATTATTAGTGATCAGCAGTATGGTTTCATGCCACAAAAGAGCACTACAGATGCGATGTTTGCTTTGAGAGTGTTGATGGAGAAGTACAGAGAAGGTTAGAAGCAGTTGCATTGTGTTTTTGTGAATTTAGAGAAAGCATATGATAGGGTGCCTAGAGAGGAGTTGTGGTATTGTATGAGGAAGTCAGAGTGTCAGAGAAGTATGTAAGAGTGGTACAGGATATGTATGAGGGTAGTGTGACAGCAGTGAGGTCTGCAGTGGGAGTGACAGATGCATTTAAGGTGGAGGTGGGATTACATTAGGAATCAGCTCTAAGCCCTTTCTTATTTGCAATGGTGATTGATAGGTTGACAGACGAGATCAGACAGGAGTCCCCATGGACTATGATGTTTGCAGATGACATTGTGATCTGTAGTGAGAGTAGGGAACAGGTGGAGGAGACCCTGGAGAGGTGGAGATATACTCTAGAGAGAAGAGGAATGAAGGTCAGCAGGACTAAGACAGAATATATGTGTGTGGATGAGAGGGAGGATAGAGAAATGGTGAGGATGCAGGGAGTAGAGGTGGCGAAGGTGGATGAGTTTAAATACTTGGGATCAACAGTTCAGAATAATGGTGAGTGTGAAAGAGAGGTGAAGAAGAGAGTACAGGCAGGATGGAGTAGGTGGAGAAGAGTGTCAGGAGTGATTTGTGACAGACGAGTACCAGTAAGAGTGAAAGGGAAGGTCTACAAGAGGGTAATGAGACCAGCTATGTTATAAGGGTTGGAGACAGTGGCACTGACAAAAAGGCAGGAGTCAGAGCTTGACGTGGCAGAGATGAAGATGTTAAGATTTGCACTGGGTGTGACGAGGATGGACAGGATTAGGAATAAGTATATTAGGGGGTCAGCCCAGGTTGGAAGGTTTGGAGACAAAGCCAGAGAGGCAAGATTACATTGGTTTGGACATGTGCTGAGCAGGGATGCAGAGTATATTGGGAAAAAGATACTAAGGATGAAGCTGCTAGGTAAGAGGAAAAGAGGAAGGCCTAAGATAAGGTTTATGGATGTGGTGAGAGAGGACATGCAGGTGGTTGGTGTGACAGAGCAAGATGTAGAGGACAGGAAGAAATGGAAACAGTTGATCTGCTGTGGCGACCCCTAATGGGAGCAGCCGAAAGAAGAAGATTCTTTTGATATTAAAGCTCATATACACTTTGGCAGTGAAACCTTTTTCGATGTTCCAAAGAAACAGAAAAACGTTCAAGAGTTGACTAGAAGAATTAGGAGTACCTTGCACTTGAAATGGAGTCTTGGGTTGGGAGATAAAGATGAGCAGGAAGAATATCAGGAACACTGAACTTACTGAATAAATGTGAGACTATAAAATGTCAGTCACATTTGTGAAATATGGTTTTACAAGAAAAAGAAATTGCGAAAGAGTGGCTTTTTTGACTTTGTTAAACATATAATGGGGGCTGACAGGAATGTGTCTCACTTCATGCTATTGATATTTGGAAGGACACTAAAAGGGATAAAAAGAAGAGAAAGTTGCTGTAAATAAAACAATTTTTGTTCTTAACAATATTTGTATAAAGCATTTCATGATATAAATTCCATGCTATATAGTAAAGCATTTTTACTGATCTTTGTGTGTGATGAAGATACTAAAGAAAACAAATATTTATTTTCTTTTTTTTTTACTTTTAATAACTGTAGGCACTATAATATAAAAAAAGAAGAAAGACTGAACAAAAGCATTTTTGAGTTATTGGGCTGTAATCCTGGTTTTAAAGGTGGGGAATTGGGGTGTAAAGTGCACTGAATATAATATAATACAATATAATATAATATAATATAATATAATATAATATAATATAATATAATATAATATAATATAATTAGAGGTAAAATGTGTTATTTTACTTTTGCATAGGTGCATGTCTGGATTAGTGCCCTCCGTTTAATCTAATGAAAAATGTATTGTTTAATCAAGTTAAAAAAATGAGAGAACACAATGTTAAGAATAGTTTTCCCTTAGCAAATAAATGTTTGGTGTTAGTTGAGAAGTACTTTTTTTAATGTTTCCATGAAAAACAAGCTGACTATAGGTGAAGTCAAAAATATAGTTTGAAATTATTATAAGTGAATAAGGGGTGGCAACTTTTCTGGTAATTAAATACTTTCATGCATGTTTCTGCGATCTCCATTCAGAAGTTCTGGCTGGTATTTGACATGTGCAGTTGAGATTTAATGTTTGTAGTTTCAGAAACGTAAACTTTCACTGTTTTGACTTTCCGATCTTTTCATCTCAATCATTTCAATTTCAGTTATGTGTTAATTCGATCTACTGAAGTAGATCCATGTACGTATAGATAGATGGATAGACAGATAAACAGAGAGCTATTCAAAGATAGAAAACAAATAGGCAGACAGAGAGGCAGTCAGAAAACTTAAAAAATATTTAATAGGTCATGGCTTGTGTAGAATAAAAGAAAATGCCATCATGACAACAGCACAAATATGTACAAAAGTTGAACCAAAAGACTGAAGAAGTGTGTGCCACTCATACAGAGAAGACTTGAGGGTACAACATGGGGGTGGGTTGCCATGTACAGTAATTGATTCTGACCTCTGGTTATTGGCTAGGCTTGTAATTGTTTGACTGATTGACTTGTATTTTCCTATGAACAGCACATGACAAACCCCCCCCCCCCAACACACACACACAGTGTGTGTGTGTGTGTGTGTGTGTGTGTGTGTGTGTGTGTGTGTGTGTGTGTGTGTATATATATATATATATATATATATATATATATATATATATGGATCTAGGACTATTGAACAAAAGTTCAATAGTCCGAATCCTCAATCACTGAACACACTTTAATGAAAGCGCTTTCACCGTTAAAGTGTGTTAAAAAAAAAAAAAAACACAACACAATCTACTATTATGCAGGGGGGCAAGCACCTCTGCACCCCCCACAACCCCTTTACTTTAATATTCTCACTCCAAGATTGCACTAAAGTGAGGAAAAGGGAATATTCCTTTATCCACACCATAGTATGACCTCCGCAACAGGCATACTTATGCGAAAGTGCTTCTTCAGTGAAAAGCACTTTGGTGTAAGTATGCCCAGCAGATAGTGACTCGGTGATGTTGTTCAGGGATCAGTACAGATCCCATATATATATAAATATATATATCTATATATATATATATATATATATATATATATATATATATATATATACACTTTACACACACACACACACACACACACACACACACACACACACAAACACACAGTGTATGTATGTGTATATATATATATATATATATATATATATATATATATATATATATATATATATATATATATATATATAGTCTACACACACACATATAGTGCCTGTTAGGATATCATTAACAAGACTGGAGTGTTTGGTATTTCATTTTTTTAAATATCCTGTTCTATTATTCACTACCAACTGTTCTTGGTATCCGTCTCCATTTCTAACTCCCTGAATCCAATGTAAAAATAAAGAGATATATTTCATCACACACACTGAATTATGTACAATTACGTCACACAGCATGAGATTCACGGAGTCACTGGTGCTTCATCAGTCGGTATTATTAGCCTGGTACGTACATTGCGTGCACTCCAGTGACGTACTACTTCAAATCGTGCGACAACACAAGCATTGCGATAAAAATAAACAACAGAGAGTGAACGTCATATGAACTGTTATCTGATACACGTTTATTTTAAAATTCAAACTCATCCACTGCAGATACTTTTCATTTCTATTGCCATTTCAGATTCTACCAGTACAACAGCAGCAATGATAGACCTGAGCAGACTGTAGCATTCTGCTTTATATGTTTAGACTTAGTGAAGTAGCAACTGGGCAGCTGGGCAGAGTCAAGCAGCAAAAAAAAAAAATTAATAATAATTCATAAAGAACAGAGACAAGTGAGAAGATAGGTCACCGTTTCAAATATTCTGTTGCTTCTACTTTTTTTAAGTAGTGCTACTTTTAAACATTGTAATTAATGAAAATAGTGAGGCAGAAGACCTCAAAAATTGCAAATGCCAGTCAGGCCAATATTCAGAATTTGGGTTTCAGAGTGAAAATCAGCTAAGAAGTGCATACTAAGGAGACTTTCTGCAACACCCACTGAATGGCAAGAATATACCATAAAGAAGAGAGAAATGCCACCACTCAATTCATTGTGGCAAAAATAAAAACACCAGCAAACAAATCTCAGGAAACATGAGTGAACAGACTCTCACCTGATTATGAGGGAGATGACATTTCTCTTTCATACTTAAATGGGATGCTTGACCAAACCTTTATTCATTCCACACCACTGAATAACCAGAATGTCTGGTCACAACATCTTCTACAAAAAAATACACCTCAAAGGGCCCACAGAAGTCATTGTAACAAACCCAGTATGTCAACAAATACACAGTCTTAAGTGGCTGTGACGTATGAGGACACCTGGGGTAGAGGCAGAAGTTCAAGGGGAAGGCTGGCATGTACATAGTGTTAAAATGCACTCTGAATAGAATACAGGATGTTACATAACAAACTAACAAAAACAATCTCAAAACTTACAGGCCAATATCTTCATTAAAAACTTTACTTGAGTGAAATTTTTTCCCTGAAAGACATCATTGTTCTGATAAAGTTTCTATTTGTGAGCAAAAATACTTACTAAGTGAAGTCTGTTTACATGTTGTTTGTTTAAGTCTTACTGAAGTCCAGCATTAAATATGTGGAAAGGTTAGGGGTCTCAGTAGAGGAAGCCAAAGTACAGATTGATTTGATCATTAAGGAGAAACTAGAAGCCAAGTCTGAAAGGATGAAAAATGAGTAGTGGGCATAGAAAGAAGCAGGAACCAAACTGATTTCCTGGAGATTAAAGAAGGGGAAAAAGGGAACAGAAGTGATGGAAGTGGAGGATGGTTGGTGGGTGGAAAAGAGAGATGAGAAAAGAGATGTGCATGGATCATTCTGGAAGTACTGTACTTGAAGGAAAAGAATGACTAGCAGGATGAAAGAGAGATCAGGACAAGAAATGAGAGGGTTTTTTTTGTCAGACATCTCGATTATCACACTAGCACTGGAGGGGGATGAGTGGGGGAGCATGATTGTGACCAGCCACTGCCAGATCACCAATCCTTGGAAAACTGATTTGGCTAAGTCTCACCACTTGAGTGGCATCTAGTGGCAATACTAGGTGATGCAGCCATGAAGTCCAAGCCTAGGGAACACATGCTGCCATAAGTGATGCTACTGTGCACATAGCAGCCCAGGGACTAGCATGTGTTGGAGACATACACACTTTCCCAAGGTGATGGAACAGCATTTTGGAGCTCAAGGGAGCCACTGAGGTGAAGCATTTCCAGGAATAGGCCACTCCACAGGGTCCACTAGCTGGCCTGCTCCCTATCACCCACTTGTCACCATTCAGGAATGCATAGGCCAATGGGGCTCCTTGAGCTGGTGAAAAGCTCTCATGTAACCCAGTGATATGAGAATTTTGCTGTATGGAAATGAATGGGCTGACCGTTTACATGTACTGGAATCAGTGGATGGGGTCTTGTAGAGGTTCAGATAAGTAGAGATAAAAAAAAAGGATTATGAATATTGGGACTATATCATTGATAAGGTGTACACAAGGCTGGCTTGCAATCATGATAAAAAAGAAAGGCTTCATAGTTAATTACCTGTAAAAGGCATGCCAAAAAAAATTTTTCTAATGTATGCAAAATGTGAGAAATTAATTTGTGATAGAAAAGAATGCTTAAGGTAAAGACCATGAAAATAGATTACTTGTCTACATAGTATACATAATAAATGTAAGTGTGAATACAATTCAAAATTGTTCCAGAGAATCTAAAACTGGTGTATCAGAAATCTAAACAAAGGAGCTAAAAATGAATAACTGAATTGTGTGCAGTTAAAAGTGCATACAGGTTTAGAGTGTAATATAATGTCTGCTCAAATGTTCAGAGCTCTGTATTTGAAAGACTGTAAACACATGGACCAAGTTGCCAACTTACCCAGATCAGCAGGTCCCACCAGTTGGTTAGAAATTGTTTAATTGTAGATATAGGCATAAAAGTACAATATTTAATTATGAATAGTTGGAATCGAATTGACAGGTGCATTGATTTGTCTGATGTATTAGAAACTTTTTGTGGTGAGAAATATTTGTAATGTGCTAATACAGAATGATGATGATGATGATGATGATTGCTTCATAAATATTAATATTTTCTTTGTGAACTGTGCCATTAGCCAGGAGTTTATAGAATTCATGTAGATCCTGCTTTCTTACCAGAGGGGTGTGAGACTATTTTCAGTGGAAGCCTGGGGAGAAACTCTCCAGATGCTCCTTAAGTAGTGAAGCTGAAAATGAAATGAGAATAATAAATAAAAAGGACACATTTATGCAAAGCTGAGCTACTGACTTTGTGAATAGTATAACTGTTACTGTAAAGGCAGAACAAAATCTGTTTATGGCTTGACCGTGGGACCTTTACAAAAGAATAAATAGGGAGAATTATCTACTTTGTACAGCCAAAAAGTGGTTTAAGATGTTTCAGGTGCAAAGTATCTTTTTGTAGTTGATACTAACATGAGATTTTGTCAAATGAAGCTTGATGAAGAGTGCTCCAAGCTGTTTATATTTAATTCACCCATAGGAAGATACACATTCCTTATATTTTCATCAGGTATTTCATCAGTATATAAAGTGTTTCAGAGAGATGTTGTTCAGATGCTCAAACAGTTTAAGGTGTTTTAATATTATTATTATTATATACTGATATGAGGTGTGACTAGTGACAGGCATGGGAAACACTGAGTCAGTTAATAAAAACACAGACAAATAATAAAGCCTAAGGCTGAACAAAATAAAATGTAAAATAAGATTTATAGAAATGAGATGCAGATTTATGTTTTAACTTCAGACAGCTTGAAACAATATAGGTCCATAGGTAATCACTAGGCTAGCTGTCCTTGTGTGCCATTTTAAGTCTAACCAATTTCTCAAAGGTGAGATTCAAACTCTAGTACCTTGTGTTTGAATAAAATGCCAGAAATAAATGGCAGCTCAAAATCCACAATTTATTGTACAAATACAACCCCTAAAAGCTATTTATAGAAATATACACACACACACACACATATATATATATATATATATATATATATATATATATATATATATATATATATATATACAATACAATTTCTTTCATTTATTTTTTCAGTATGTGAATTTTAATGAATATATATATATATATATATATATATATATATATATATATATATATATATATAAATTCATGCATTCTCATGTATTGTATATATTTCTTTAAATGGTTTTTAGGGGTTGTATTTGTGCTTGGGAGAGGAAATTATGTCATAATTAACTGTGTTATTTAAACTGTTTAGTACTGTGCTTTGATGTCCGAAGAAGTTTCTTCATTGTGAGCAAACAAAAGCGCTAACAATAAATTGTGGATTTTGAACTGGCATTTATTTCTGGTATTTTATTCAACTAGTGCCTTATGTTTGTAAGGTAAACAAGTTAACCATTATGTCAACCCCCAACTTAAAACACTTGGCTATCAGGCTACAGACTATTACAAGCTTAACTAATGAACAAACCCTGTGCCTTGCATTTCTGAGGTAAAGACCTTAACAATTATGCCAACCCCTCTCCGTGACATAAGCAAGTCAGTCTTGTGGATGAAATGCCCCTACCAGTAGATACGGAAGCACTTTTAAAATAGTAGCCGTTAAAGACTGTCCAAATGAAAAGACTGCCATGAAGAAAGAAACACATCCTTACTTATATTTAAAGGAAAATATGCCCTCTTCTACAGTTTAACTCAATCCTTAGGTTTCTTTTCTCCCACCAGTATTGTTCCAGTATTGTGTAGGTACCAGAAACCTGCCTCTACTTTTTAGAACTTTCACATACTTTGCAGAGGAATTAATCTCTGCCTGCATGGTATAGCAAAGACACAGACAAATATTTAGTTTACCCCATCAGGTAGTGCAGTCAGTCTTAGATGGGCAATTAATCCTGCTAATATCAGAAGCACAGCAACTGCTATAAAAAGACTGAAAGCTGTGGTACTGTTTTCTATAGTTTTAATTGCAGAGAAGAGGAAAACTTAACATTCCCCTTTCATAGCAAAACAATGCAATTAGATCAGTCAGAGTTTAAAAGCAGTTGTCACTTCCTCTGGCAAATTTATATAAGAAGCATGCAGTATTGAAATCCTAAGCTTTATATGTTGCTTATTTATAATAGTATATAACTTAAATGTAGCATCAACAATTTCTGTGACATTTAGAGAAAAGTCAGAAACTATTATACATTTACCATTTCAAGCCCCTCACCGCAAATGCACACACAAACACACACATACATACACACAGACACACAGACACACACACACACACACACACACACACACACACACACACACACACACACACACACACACACACACACCTGCAGAAAGAGAGACAAGTGGCAACCCTATCAACTAGGTGCACTGATACTGTTCATAAGAAAGGTCTTTTATGTTTTTTGTGTCATCCTTCCAGAGGGGGATGCATATCTACTACACAGATTCATGGTAACAAAATCCCACTGACACTCAGTTATTTCTTGTAGAGGTAGAGTGCATGAACATTTTCTAATCCAACCATAATATACAGCTCAATTTACTTTAATGTACATTTTGCATTAAAAACATTAAGAAAAGGAAATCAGAAGTACTTTAACTGTGTTTAAATGCACAAGCTGGACTGTGTGTGTGTTCATAAATGTTATGTATATATAAATATATAGTATGTGTGTATGTGCATGTGTATATGTATATATATATATATATATATATATATATATATATATGTATATATATATATATATATATATATATATATATATAGGATCCATCAATATGTTCAAAGTTTCACTACTTCGAACACCACTTCACCGAGTCCACTTGTTCAAAGTAGTGAAACTTCGAACATTGACTTCGACAGTCACACTACAGCACGGAATGGGAATATTCCCTTTTCCCCGCTTTAGTGCGATCTCGGAGTTGGTATATTTAAGTAGGGGGTGGGGGGATGCAAGGGGGGGCTTTCCGCTCCCTGCAAAAACATGTTTTAGTGGGGTTTTTTTCCTTGGGTAGCCCGGGAAATAGACTTCAGCGAAAGTGCACTTTCGTTTAAGTGAACTTTCGCTGAAGTGTAGGGTCTACTGTTCTATTTTGAAGAAGTGTATTTTCGATGTAAAGCAGTAGACCCATATATATATATATATATATATATATATATATATATATATATATATATATATATATATGTAAAATACATGTGTGGAGTACATATCTTACAAAAAATATGAGTGTGTGTGTGTTTGTGTGTGTGTGTGTGTGTGTGTGTGTGTGTGTGTGTGTGTGTGTGTGTGTGTGTGTGTGTAAAATGGAGAAATATATTATATACCTGTGTGTGTACTTCCTGTCCTTTAAATAAAAGCCAATCAAAATGGAAATTTTGTGTAACAGTATATGTGAATCTGCACATAAACACACACTCACAACAACACACACACACACACACACACACACACACACACACACACACACACACACACACACACACACACACACACACACATAGATAATTATGTGTTTGTGTGCATAAAATGTATTTATGTAACGTATAATACTATATGTGGGATGCAGTACAATGTGAATACATCTACAAAGAAATATGGAATAGATACATTTGTAAGTAGTCATAAATGCACTGACATATGGATATGTGTGTGTGTGTGTGTGTGTGTGTGTGTGTGTGTGTGTGTGTGTGTGTGTGTATGTGTAGGTCTCCTTCTTAATTTTGATGTTTCAAAATGTTGACTTCCTTATGCTCAAGACCATAAGATCAAAGTTTTGAAATATTTAATTGGCAGGGGGTGTGGGGATGCAGGGGGATTTCCCTCTGCAAAAATGTAAAAAAAAAAAGATTTTTTTGTCTTTATCTTTTTTTTTATTTAAATTTCAAAGTTTTAAAACTTCGATCTTATGGTCTCAACTATAAGAATGTTGACATTTTGAAGCTTCAAAATTAAGAAGTAGGTTCATGTGTATACATACCACACACACACACACACACACACACACACACACACACATATCTATATATATATATAGATAGATGGATAGATATATAGACATAAATATATACACACACAGATGGGGTGTGTGCATGCATGTGTGTATTACACAACTGTCATCATCCTAATCAACCTCCATTTTTCTCCTGCCTACATGTCCCAAATCTTTTTCACCATAATAGTTATTAGTTTCAACTGTGATGATTATTCCATTCCAAAATGTGTAGATTTAGTATGTTTCATGATATAATAGGACTACAAAAGTGATGCTGATATAATTATAACCCTGTCCTTTCCTTTTGCGAAGTCATAAAACATTCACTTGCTGATTCTTAGTCATTTAGAGAACAGTAACATCTTACAGCTCTGTGAGTTGTACAATATGGATGCATACAGTTTGTTATTCATAACAAAGTTAACACAGTAAAGTTAAGCATTATTAATGCATACATGCTAGTAACTGTTGTTTAATGTTTTACTTATTACTGTCATACCTTGGCTATGTGTTGTACATGCTATCTTTGTCAATGTCTTTATGGCAGTATTGTTCTTTGTATTGCTAAATGCATTTATTACTTGTTATTATCTATGCTAATGTAGCCTTGAAAAGGGTCCTAGAACCAGCTCGCTTTCCTGGTTAACAAAGTATAAATAAATACAAAATAGAAAAAAATGGGTGGGTGGGATTGACAGAAACAAATAAGGAGCTAGTAAAGCATGGTTTAATTCTGTATCATTCATGAGAGAGAGAAAAAAAAACTTCCCACTGAAGGTATTGGGAAGTAGCAGACGGACTTGCTTTGTTACCTGTACATGTTATCAGAAAGGATCATTGACTGCAGTGAGAGTTTTCCCACTTCCGGATCAGTAAGGGGGAAGATCTGTCAATTCCTTTAGAACTACAAAAAAATCCCTTTACAAAAGCCTGCTATGTATTTACTTTCTTTTGCTGGAACAAGCTAACAACTATTTATAACATAGAACAAGCTCTGACAGACAGATACACGAGGTTCACTCAAGGAAACATAGACTCAGCTCTGTTACAGCAGGTGTGTTAGATGATAGTGCTTCATGCTCCTGCCATTCTATCTTAATAGCATGAGAAAACAACAACACTTCCTCATGTCTAGCATGACTCATGTAAAGAGGACTTGAAATGTATGCTGGGAAGAAGGAATGAAAGCAAGAAAACAAGATCACATTATCAAGGCAGGCCCCATCATCCACCATTTCGTAAGAAACACATTAAAACTGTAAACAAATACTTGGAGGGATTCCAAGGCATTAAAATATCTCAGAAAACAAAGACACAGCAAAAAACATGTTTTCTGAGTTCTACGATTGAGTTTTCCTTTAAGAAAGACAGTCATTATGTAGGCTTACTGTTCACATCATACAAAACTAATAGTGCTAAATCAATGATGGAAAGAAATGTTGGATGAGTGCATTAAAGAAAAGCTTGCAGTGTGGTATTTTGAGTAAGAATGTCTGTACAATTAATGTGTGAAGAAAAAGCTTGTACTGTGATATTTTGGGCAAGATTGGCCACACAATCAGAACAAGAAGTATAGAACTCCTCTGTGTGCAACACTTGTACAATATTAATGGAAGGAGGCTAAGTTACTTTATTCATTTCAGGACAGACCATGAAAAACACTTGATCAGATCTACTACAGTTTTGAATAAAATGTATTGTTAACATATCCTTACCCCTGTTCCAAAATCCAAGAAATTGTGAAGGTAAATGATACCATGAGCAGAAGTGTAAACACTGCACTGAAAACTATATTGTTGAGGTATAATATTCCGGACATGATGGCATCAAATAATGGTCCTCTCTATGGATGGAGCTTCAGAGACTTTCAGAGAAATGGGAAGTCATTCACATTATGTCCAGTCACAACTATGCCCAGTCTAATGATTAACCAGAAAGAGCAGTACAGATTATATAGATCATTCTTCCCAATGATGTTACAAAGCAGTGAGAGTTGACACAGTTTAGATTTGTCTGCACTACTGGAATATAAAAATATTCCAGCTATGAAAACTAAAAGGAGAAATCCCTTTGTTACTACTTTGTTGAGTGCCAGTAACTAAAATAAGGTTTGAGAAAAAGAGAGAGGCTGAAACAAAATCAAGATCAGTTTAGAAGTGTGAACAAAATAAGAAAGATAAGGTGAGAATTCAACTATGTTCTAGCAAGTAACACTCAGAAGCAGTTATGTTCTAGAAATGAGGGTTACCAGCATCATCACTTGCAGTTCAAAAAGAAACAATGAAGTGTGAGAGAAAAAACAGAATACACCTATTCAAAAATTAAATGTCTTAAAGGGATATTGTGAAAAAAAAAAAAAAAGATTTTGTCAGATATGGTCTTGGAATACTCTAAAATTTAGGCACCGGTGCCGTATTTCTTAAATTCACAGGTTCCATTTTTGTTGTTAGTATTAGTTACTTGAATGTGGACATTACATTTCATGTTAAGCATTGACATGAGAGTTTTTCAGAAGCCAGCTTTTGTTAATTCCTGCTTAAACAGTGGAAGTTGTTATCCTGACTATAATAAAAATAATGCAGTATAAAGTCAAGTTGCCAGGATATCTAGATTGACAACAAATGTTGAAATATTTTTTAAGGGATTCAGAAAGGGTTATCACTAGCAGTAAGTCCTAAGATGGTCGTTTTCCCACTGGGTGTAGACCTTTCCAAATTAGAGTCATGTCAGTCACAGTGATACTTCATGGTCTGTAGAATCACAGTGGTGGGCTGTTTCTTCAGCTGACTTACATGCTAATGAGGCATTCCAGGAGGAGTGGCCTATGCTAACTTGCCATCTGATCTCCAGTGGAAATGTCTGATAAAATGTATTTACATAGCTTTGTGATCCACAGAATTGCACAGCTGCATTAACTATCAACATCCCAAAGTTCATGTTCATCCTTTGCTTTCAATGAATGAGGTCACACTAAAAGTAAGTGCTGGGGAGCTTAGAGGATCGATAGTTGTGGGGATGTGCACATGTGTGCATGTATGTGGCTGCATATATGAGTGTATGCAGAGGAATGATTCATCTTGCATGTATATGTGTGTGTGTGTGTGTGTGTGTGTGTGTGTGTGTGTGTGTGTGTGTGTGTGTGTGTGTGTGTGTGTGTGTGTGTGTGTGTGTGTCTGTGTGTGCGTGTGTGCGTGTGTGCGTGTGTGTGTGCGTGTGTGCGTGTGTGTGTGTGTGTGTGTGGTTGTGTGTGTGTAGTATTCCTCATGTCACTTGTATTGTTTTTGGACTTTAATGTATTTGTATTGCACTATATGTGGTGCTTTTCTCCCCGGGCCTCCACTAAAAATGGGCTCTGTAGACCCAGTCAGACCACCCTGGTAAACAAATGCCAAATAAAATAAATACATAAATAAATAAAATTTTCAAACAGGATCTCCGATATAGAATGCATCACATCTCGAACACAGCACAATATATGCTTCTCCATAGTTGTTACAGTTAAAAAAGTCTGTCATGCACAAATAGCTTTATCCAGATGCTGTAAAATATCATCATCAAGCCTTTAAATCTCTCTAGATAGACAGATAGATAGATAGATAGATAGATAGATAGATAGATAGATAGATAGATAGATAGATAGATAGATCTATGCAACGTGGACAGTACCCATACTTTTGCATTCCTTTTAGTTTGTGTAGTATGTGTGTGTGACAGGATTGTTGTTTACAATTATAAGTTCTCTGTTTAATAGCACATTAACACTTGTGCTTGCACTATGAGTGAATGAAACTGAATGAACCGAGAATCAAAATTCCCAAACCGCATTCACTGAAAATATGGTCGAATATACACTTTTTAAAGTGTTTTTGGTAGGGAGGCAAGCCCCCTGCACCCTTGAAGTCGTGCAAGCCCCCCCACACCCTGAAACACACACATACTCACACATAGATATATATATATATATATATATATATATATATATATATATATATATATATATATATATATATATACCAACTTCACGGTAGCACTAACTTGAAGAAATTAAACATTCGGAAAGGGCATCACTGCCAGCAGAACTCACCAACAATGATTGCTAATGGAGGAACTTCAATCTTCAGTGGGTTAAACCTCTGGCAACTGAAGCTTGACAGTTCGATCTCCGCCCACCCATAGGTTACCCGGTGTAGTTTATTTGCAAATTTTGTTTAATCTCCCAAAAGTTTAAGCAAAGAATCATGTCAAGAAAACACTTTCCAATTATCTTGGATAGCAGTTTGTTTCTTCCTTGAATTACTCAAAATGATTTTTCTTTGTTCTGCATTAGGATTCCTCAGGAAACAGTTATAGTGACACAGCAAACACATATCTCTAATCACCTGCAACAGTTTATTTGTCACCGACGCACAGACTCCAGAGTAGTCAATACAGCAGAAGATTTTTTTTTTCTGGAACTCCCTTGCTGTCTTCATTTTCCAGCAGATGAGACCAGTTTGATATCTGTTGTCTCTACCTCTTCTAAATCCAGTTTGTACCTCTTGTTAGTTCTTGCACCAAATCCTGCATGAGTGTGGCCCGCAATATCTTGAATATTAACTTGCTAGCATGTGAAACAAGTGCACCCATTTTGGGGATTTAAATGTAAACTGTCCTTTTCTATCCAATGACCACTGCTGTGTTTTCCAAATTTCATGGCAATTTATGAATACAGTAACATGCAGTGGTACGTAGCACCTGAGAATTTACTTACAGAAGCATTCAGCCTAGTTAAAGTTTATAATTTCTTTCATGTAGTTTATACATCAGCTACATACACATCTCTCAACTGTCCAGATTTTTGTCTCATATTTTTGGTCTGGTCCTTATAATATTTGTGGACTTCTGGCAAATCATTCAGGACTGAAGTTACTAAATAATGACACATATTTTAGTTTCAGACTTCATATCCTTGAGAAAGTGCATACTAATGCAAAATCTCTTATTCCAGGAACTTTCTAAGATTAAAAGAGGAATATTTAAAATTTCTCCTGATTTTCAGCCTTTCTCCCCAAATTATTTTTGGCTTTGTCCAGATTTCTTCTTCTTGGAGGTTGCAAGGGCTATTTAACAGCCTATTTAACTCCAGTCCCCTCTTCTTAATATTTTCTGCTTTGGAAACATCCTCCATATCTTTGTATTGTATCATCTTTTATCCAGTGGGATTACTTAGTCAATAAATAGGTAAAAAGCCATGCAGACATTTTACCTGGAAATTTCCTTTAATGTCACCAGTCAATTTAAAGTTCTCCCTTGTGCTATCTATTCTATTATCTTTTTCCTATTATTTGCACAACTCATTTAAATTCACCATTTCATTTCTTCGTTCTGTTGTATGAAGGTCTACATTCAGGCTATCATATTTCCTGATTTCCATTACCTTCTGCTTTCCTTTTTTCTTAGCCAATTTTAAAGCCTCCTTGGATAACCATTCACTTTTGCAGTCTTCATTCTTTGTGGAATATTTTTTGTTATTACCTCCTGGACAATGTCTATCTGTTCCACAACTCATGACTCAAAGGTCAGTTGGCAATCTCCTCTCCAGTCCAGCTGGTGAATCTGGGAATCTTGAGGCAATGTTACAACTGCCTCATGTACACAGACAACCCTCTCCTCCTCCCAACAAATTCCAACACATGTGAGAGATGCAACCATATAGCCAAACTGGAGGCTAAGCTCTCTCAACTCAGTACTGGCGTAACCAGTCAGGAGGAGAAGGAAACCACACTCACTAAAATTCCAGTCTCACATAGACCTACCACGATAGCAAACCAAACACATAAACACACAAAAACATACTTGGAGGCTCTAAATAAAAATCTGCCTAAGCAGTAGAGACCTCCAAAGCAGACACCCAAGCAACCGCTACCCCAAAACAAAACACGTGCAACACATAGCTCACAAAGCCAGTGTGCCGAACAGTCACAGCCCTTAAGGCTAAACAACACACCTGATACACTTGTAATAGGTGACTCTATCATCAGGCACACTGACGTCCCACCCACCAGGCTGAACAAGGAGAAGGTCACGGTGAGCTGCCTGTCAGGCGCTAGGATCCGCCACATAACACAAGCACTCAGGTCACTCCAAGGCAAGTACAAATATGACTCAGTCATTGTCCATGCTGGTGTGAATGACCTGAGACGTACCTCCCTGGACTACATGAAAAGAGACATAGAGGAGCTCTCTGAGCATATAGCCCAGGCCGGTATGACCCTGACCTTAAGTAGCATCTTATCCTCACCAAGAATGATGCCACAGTATGAAGACAAGATTATCAATTTCAACAATTGGCTTAAGTATTGGTGTCATTGAAAGGGGATCCAATGCCTGTCAGCCTGGGATGACATGCTCGACAAGCCATGATGCTTCGCTAGGGACGGTTTGCACCTGTCACCCCTGGGCTTTCGGATATTGGCAAAGGCTCTTGCTACCCCCATAGTGCCTTTTTTAGGCAAGGCTCAAAAGACAAACCCACCTCCATAGGTATCACAAGGGATAAGAAACTAAGAGTAATGCTACTCAATGCCAGAAGTCTAAACCTCAAGATGCACGCACTCGAAACTCTCCTTAGCATGGAGAACATCGATATCTGTGCAGTAACAGAAACCTGGTTCAAGGCTCTCGAGAGCACCCCAGCACTACCAGGTTATACCTCATACCATGCTTTTCGGCCCCAAAACTTGGACCGAACCACAAAAGGAGGGGGAGTATCAATATTCGCCAAAGATACCCACACCTCCAGGTTAGTGGCACAGCACAAAGCATCATAGACTATCCATGTGCAACTAACAGTGGGTAAAACTGCCTTCCAGTTTATAGCCTGCTACAGACCACCATCCCAAACCCAGGAACCCCACTCGGCCTTCCTGAGAACACTGGAAAATATGAAGGTCTCTCCAAACACCATTATATTGGGTGACTTCTACTACCCAACCATAGACTGGGAGCATTACTCTAGCTCCAACACCCTAGCCCAAAGGTTCCTAGAATTTATAAACTCAAATGCTATGGAACAACTTGTTACCACTCCCACAAGAGGGGAAAACATACTGGACCTGATCATCACCAACATGGGGACTCTATGCTCCAGACCAGAAGTGTATCCCTCACTGGTAAGATCAGACCATAAACTAATCTCACTGGATATTCACATCCCAACCCCACCCCATGCCCAGAAAACCACAATGAAAAACTTCTATAAAGCAAATTTCACACTCCTCAAAACCGAGGTGGAATCCTTCAAAGCCCCCGGGCCTGTGGATAATACGACCCAGACCGCAAATTCCTTTATAAACGCATTCTATGAACACCTTCAGGAATGCATGGATCATGTAATCCCATATAAAACCAAGACCCAATCCTCCAAAGGCAGACGTCCTGTCTTGTGGACCCCAGCCATAAACAAACTATACAATAGAAGGAGGAAGCTACTACATGATAGTGCAAAATCCCAAAAAGGGAAGGCATCTCTGATCAGTATTAGCAAAAAACTACGGGCACTCATAAAATCGTCTAAGGCCAGCTTCGAGAGAAAAATTGCACAGGACACTAAGGATAATCACAAGGCTTTCTTTAGTTATGTTAGGAACCTGGGTGGGAATTCCCAGATATGCTCAGAATTAGTCCAAAATGACAAAAAATACACTGAACCCACAGACATTGCTAACATCCTAGCTGACAGGTTCAGCGCAAACTTCTCCCCACCAAAAGGGCTAATATCTATCCCAGCAGAGTGCTGCCCCCCTAACATCTCAGATGCTCAGGTAAGAGCTGCCCTCTCCAAAGCAAGAAACACAGCATCAATGGGACCAGACGGTGTCCCGGGCTGCGTCCTACATGAACTCCAAGAAGAGCTAAACCCAAACATAAAACTACTGTTCAATCTCAGCCTTACTACAGGATATGTACCCAAAGAGTGGCGTACAGCAACAGTGGTCCCTCTCCACAAAGGTGGTGCCTCAACGGATCCTGGAAACTATCGCCCCATAAGTCTCACTAGCTTGGTCTGCAAAGCTATGGAAAGGATCATCATGGACCTTATAAATAAAGATATTGAGGACCTACAGACACTGGATCCTACCCAGTTCGGCTTTGTTAAGGGCAGATCCTGCCTCTTAAACCTGGTCAATTTCTTTGAAACAGTCACCAAGGCCATTGACAAGGGGAAGGTGGTCCACACAGCCTACCTGGACCTTGCAAAAGCCTTCGATACAATACCCCACTTGGGCATTATAGATAAGCTCACCAGCTTAAATATAAACCCCTATGTCACTAGATGGGTTGCAAACTGGCTCAAGGACAGAACCCACATGGTTAGAATAGCTGGAGCCATGTCAGACTCCAAACCACTTACAAGTGGCATCCCACAAGGCTCAGTCCTGGGACCTCTCTTGTTCGGTATATATTTATCGGAGGTACAGGCCAACATGGAAGGACTGTGGCTGACCAAGTTCGCAGATGACTGCAAACTGGGCGCCATAATAGACTCTCCAGCCGACACAAGCATCCTCCAAAAGGGCCTCATAGAAACAGACAACTGGTGCCAGAGCCATGGCCTCAAGCTAAACGCCAAAAAGTGTATAGTCATCCTCTTTGGCAAAAACAAAGTGCCCACAAATTACCACATAGGTGGTAATCCATTAAGTACAGAAGAAGTAATTAGGGACCAGGGGACCCAAGTTGATAGCAATCTCTCATTTGACAACCATGTGGCCAAAGTGGTTAGAAAAACATTTTATATAGCCCACCTAATCATGAAGGGATTCACATCTAGATCAGGGAGGTCATCGTGCCTCTTTACTCATCCCTCATCAGGCCCATAATTGAGTACAATGCCCTTTTGGGATGTACCTTACCAGACACCTGCAGCAACTGGAAAGACCCCAAAAGTACCTCACCAAGAGGATCAAGGGGCTCAAACAGATGCCATATGCTGCCCGGTTAAAGAAACTCCAGCTCTACTCAGTGGCATACCGCCTGCTCAGAGACGATCTGTGCCTGACGTATAAAGCCATGTCCAACCCGGAATTAATGGACATGCTGCACCTCAGAAAATCCAAATCCCATTGAGCTACGTGCTCGAGGGACTTGAACATCAGCACTGAAATAAATAGGACATGCTGGAGGGACAGATTCATAACTCAGAGGCTCCCTTCACTCTGGAATAAAATCCCAGTCCAGGTTAGGCAGAGTCCCTCATTGACTCTCTTCAAGAGGAATCTTGATGAGTGGATGGGAGATCGTAGGTTTACCACGGGTATCACTTCTGTGTCACTGTTAGACAGAGGCACAGTATACGAACCTCGAAAAAGGGCGGTTTACCCCGGGTATCACTTCTGTGTCACTGTTAGACAGAGGCACAGTATACTAACCTTGAAAAAGGGCATTGCAAAATTAATTTAAAATGGGTGGCGAAAGCCATACACACTCTGGCTAGGCTTATAAATGCCCTAGGGCAGATAGCCTAGTATGAACCTATGAACCTATGAGAGATTCTATACCAGGTATAATTTATTAGATCTGTATTTCACTACTACTACATCTTCATATGAACTATTGCTGAGCTCTTATCTAGCGGAATTGAAGTGTTTTTCTTATTTTTTTATTTCAGTTCTAAACATTGCGATAAGAACCATATGGTCTGGCCCCAATCAGCTCCAGGTGTTGGTTTCACTATCTGTATAGAACTCTTCCATCTCTAATTGCAAACTATACAGTTCATATGATTTCCATACTGACTGACTGGTGCTATGCATGTCTAAGGCTCTTTTTTAGTCTATTGAGAGTTTTTCATATGACCACTGAATTATGTTGTCAGAATTCTTCTATTTTATATCCTGTCTCATTTCATACTCCATACCTAGGGTTGTTCATTATTTCATTTGCTCTTTTTCAACCTTTGCGTTCCAATAACGTATGATAAATGTAATATCTATTTTGTTATGATATCCAAAAAGGTGCTACAGATCTCTATAAAACAAAATAACCACTTCCCCCTCTTTGACATCTGTAGCTGGAAGCACACACTTCAATGCCTACAGTGATGAATAGCTTGTCATGGAGTTTGAGTGAGATCACTTTATAATTTTCGGGTTGTAACCAAACGCTGATTTTTGTCTCCCATTTTTAACCATATAGGATGGTTTGCTTACAGGCTGAATGAGATCAAATGAGATCAAACAAGCACTTATTTTGATACCTTTTTGTTGAACTATGAAACCTAAGCAATTTCTTATGCTAGATATTTTCCCAGAGCACTGTTCATTACCTGATGATGACCTACCCAATTAATTTCAATTCATGCCATCCCAAGATGTTGATGATTATTTTTGTCATCTTATCCTGTCTACCATCATCTCATCTTTAACCACATCAGGTTTACCTTGGTTCATCATTTGCAGTACAACGTTCCAGTGTGTTTACTTCTTTACAGCATTAAACCTCCTTTTCATTTCAATGCAGCAGATTAAATGGGTCTCCTCTCTGCTCTTCTCCATCCACGTCATAACCTCCTCTTACACTTGTACACCCCCCCCCCCGTGATATCCTGGACACTTTTAGACCTGATGGTATCATCCCTCTTTGCCATATTGACAGGTGTCATGTAGTTTTACTTAATAGGGTTTCTTGATAAAAATACAGCAGTAGATTCCCATTAGCCTGATTTCCATGCCGTGACCTGCTTGTGTGGCCCTACATGATATAGCCCACAGACTGATTAAGCTCCACAAGCTCTTTTACTTTGACAATGTAAAAAAAAAGAGATACATCAAAATTAGTGCCACTTAATGGTCATAAACTAACATCAATTGCCTGCTTTATATTCTTGACAGCTTTATACTCTGAATGCACTCTAAAAATATCCAGTATATCAAACAGATTTGATAAATTGCTTTGAATGTCGCTCAAATTAACCAACATGTCATCAAAATTTGTATCTCAATATATCGGCTTTGCACATAGGTTTTGCTAGTGACTTCAAGTATAACATGAAGAGCAGGTAGGAGAGTGAACACCCATGCTTAGTCCACTAGCTGAGGCTAACCCTGCCTATTCCCCTAGCTGAGGCTAACCCTGCCTAGTCCTCTAACTGAGGCTAACCCTGCCTAGTCTCCTAGCTGAGATTAACCCTGTCTAGTCCCCTAGCTGAGGTTAACCCTGCCTAGTCCCTTAGCTGAGGCTAACCCTGCCTAGTCCCCTAGCTGAGGCTAACCCTGCCTAGTCCCCTAGCTTTGATTAACCCTGTCTAATCTCCTAGCTGAGGTTAACCCTGCCTAGTCCCCTAGCTGAGGCTAACCCTGCCTAGTCCCCTAGCTTTGGTTAACTCTGCCTAGTCCCCTAGCTAAGGCTAACCCTGCCTAGTCCCCTAGCTGAGGTTAATTGTGCCTAGTCCCCTAGCTGAGGTTAACCCTGCCTAGTCCCCTAGCTGAGGCTAACCCTGCCTAGTCCCCTAGTTGAGTTTAACCTTGCCTAGTCCACTAGCTGAGGCAAGCCCTGCTTAGCCCCCTAGCTGAGGCTAACCCTGCCTATTCCCCTAGCTTTGGTTAACCCTGCCTAGTCCCCTAGCTGAGGCTAACCCAGCCTAGTCCCCGAGCTTTGGTTGACCCTGCCTAGTCCCCTAGCTGAGGCTAACCCTGCCTAGTCCCCTAGCTTTGGTTAACCCTGCTTAGTCCCCTAGCTGAGGTTAACCCTGCCTAGTCCTCTAGCTGAGGCTAACTATGCCTAGACCCCTAGCTTTGGTTAACCCTGCCAAGTCCCCTAGCTGAGGTTAACCATGCCTAGTCCCCTAGCTGAGGTTAACCCTGCCTAGTCCCCTAGCTGATGTTAACCCTGCCTAGTCCCCTAGCTTTGGTTAACCCTGCCTAGTCCCCTAGCTGAAGTTAACCCTGCCTAGTCCCCTAGCTGAGGCTAACCCAGCCTAGTCCCCGAGCTTTGTTTGACCCTGCCTAGTCCCCTAGCTGAGGCTAACCCTGCCTAGTCCCCTAGCGTTGGTTAACCCTGCTTAGTCCCCTAGCTGAGGTTAACCCTGCCTAGTCCCCTAGCTGAGGCTAACCCTGACTAGTCCCCTAGCTTTGGTTAACCCTGCCAAGTCCCCTAGCTGAGGTTAACCATGCCTAGTCTCCTAGCTGAGGTTACCCTGCCTAGTCCCCTAGCTGAGGTTAACCCTGCCTAATCCCCTAACTGAGGTTAACTCTGCCTAGTCCCCCAACTGAGGTTAACCCTGCCTAGTCCCCTAGCTGATGTTAACCCTGTCTAGTCCCCTAGCTGAGGTTAATCCTGCCTAATCCCTTAGTTGAGGTTAACCCTGCCTAGTCCCCTAGCTGAGGTTAACCCTGCCTGGTCCCCTAGCTGAGGTCAACCCTGCCTGGTCCCCTAGCTGAGATTAACCCTGCCTAGTCCCCTAGCTTTGGTTAACCCTGCCAAGTCCCCTAGCTGAGGTTAACCATGCCTAGTCCCCTAGCTGAGGTTAACCCTGCCTAGTCCCCTAGCTGAGGTTAACCCTGCCTAGTCCCCTAGCTGATGTTAACCCTGCCTAGTCCCCTAGCTGAGGTTAACCCTGCCTAGTCCCCTAGCTGAGGCTAACCCTGCCTGGTCCCCTAGCTGAGGCTAACCCTGCCTGGTCCCCTAGCTGATGTTAACCCTGCCTAGTCCCCTAGCTGATGTTAACCCTGCCTAGTCCCCTAGCTGAGGCTAACCCTGCCTGGTCCCCTAGCTGAGGTTAACCCTGCCTAGTCCCCTAGCTGATGTTAACCCTGCCTAGTCCCCTAGCTGATTTTAACTCTGCCTAGTCCCCAGCTGAGGCTAACCCTGCCTGGTCCCCTAGCTGAGGCTAACCCTGCCTGGTTCCCTAGCTGAGGCTAACCCTGCCTGGTCCCCTAGCTGAGGTTAACCCTGCCTAGTCCCCTAGCTGATGTTAACCCTGCCTAGTCCCCTAGCTGATGTTAACCCTGCCTAGTCCCCTAGCTGAGGTTAACCCTGCCTGGTCCCCTAGCTGAGGCTAACCCTGCCTGGTCCCCTAGCTGAGGCTAACCCTGCCTGGTCCCCTAGCTGAGGCTAACCCTGCCTGGTCCCCTAGCTGAGGTTAACCCTGCCTAGTCCCCTAGCTGAGGCTAACCCTGCCTAGTCCCCTAGCTGAGGCTAACCCTGCCTGGTCCCCTAGCTGAGGTTAACCCTGCCTAGTCCCCTAGCTGATGTTAACCCTGCCTAGTCCCCTAGCTGATGTTAACCCTGCCTAGTCCCCTAGCTGAGGTTAACCCTGCCTGGTCCCCTAGCTGAGGCTAACTCTGCCTGGTCCCCTAGCTGAGGCTAACCCTGCCTGGTCCCCTAGCTGAGGTTAACCCTGCCTAGTCCCCTAGCTGATGCTAACCCTGCCTGGTCCCCTAGCTGAGGCTAACCCTGCCTAGTCCACTAGCTGAGGCTAACCCTGCCTGGTCCCCTAGCTGAGGCTAACCCTGCCTAGTCCCCTAGCTGAGGTTAACCCTGCCTAGTCCCCTAGCTGAGGCTAACCCTGCCTGGTCCCCTAGCTGAGGCTAACCCTGCCTGGTCCCCTAGCTGAGGCTAACCCTGCCTAGTCCCCTAGCTGAGGTTAACCCTGCCTAGTCCCCTAGCTGAGGCTAACCCTGCCTGGTCCCCTAGCTGAGGTTAACCCTGCCTGGTCCCCTAGTTGAGGTTAACCCTGCCTAGTCCCCTAGCTGAGGTTAACCCTGCCTGGTTCCCTAGCTGAGGTTAACCCTGCCTAGTCCCCTAGCTGAGGTTAACCCTGCCTTATCCCCTAACTGAGGTTAACTCTGCCTAGTCCCCCAACTTAGGTTAACCCTGCCTAGTCCCCTAGCTGATGTTATCCCTGCCTAGTCCCCTAGCTGAGGTTAACCCTGCCTGGTCCCCTAGCTGAGGTTAACCATGCCTAGTCCCCTAGCTGAGTTTAACCCTGCCTGGTCCCCTAGCTGAGGTTAAAAATGGTGACAGCATATGGTTAAGCTTAACTATGAAGAGGCTTTCTCAAGAACTCCAAGACACTTTATTTGGCATCCAGACTGATCAACAGCTACCTCTGCCCAAGATTTCATTGTCCTGTATAACAGTGTGCCTATGCAGAACTGTTCACAGAAACCCTGTACAAGCATGTTAATAGCTGCATAGAGGCAGCTGTACTCACCAAGAAGAAGTAGAGAACTAACTCAAAAAACAAGCCACCCTGGTGGAATCACAACATCAATCAGATGTGTAACAGGAGGAAGAAAATCATGGCATAAATTAGGTGGTGCAGCACCCAGCAGGATAAAGGCACTCTCATCAAACTAAACAAACAACTCAGAGAACAAATAATGTCTACCAAAGCCAAATTTGAGGTGCGTTTGGCCTCCCAGGCCAAGGACAACCACAAAGCATTCTTTATTTATGTCCACAACCTCAAAGGCAATACACAATTGTGTGCAGAGCTCATTGTAAATGAAGCCACCTATACTGAACCAGAAGGTATACAAACCTCCTGGATAATAAATTCAGCTCCATCTTTACCCCTCTCTCCCCCTCAACCTTCCATCTGGAAATATCAAATATAACTCCCCCTACTATCACTAGAGAACAGGCCCTTAATGTTCTCTCTAAGACCAAGAACACTGCATCAATGGGCCAAGACAATATCCCAGGATACCTTCTAAATGCATGAAACATGACCTATCAGGGCTTCTGGAATTACCATTTAACTGTGTCTTCCAAATAGACTTCATGCCTCATGCATGGAAAAAGCCAACAATTATCTCTCTGCACAGAGGTGGGCCATCTACAGACCCTGGAAACTGCAGACCCATAAGTCTCACTAGTCTTATATGTAAAGCCATGTAAAGAATTATCATGGAGATGATCAATAGAGATATAGTAAACCTCCAGACACTGGACCCAACCCAGTTTGGTTTCGTCAAGGGCAGATCATGCCTACTCAACCTGGTGGACTTCTTCGAGAATGTCACCAAAGCAATGGATGAGGGCAAAGTCATTCACACTGCATACCTTAACCTAGCTAAGACATTTGACACAATACCCCAACTCAGGCATTGTTGACAAACTCAACAAGTTAGGTATAAACTGGTATGTCACCCAGTGGATAGCCAACTGGCTCACAGACAGGACCCAGGAAGTTAGAATTGGGTAGTCCACCTCTACAAAAAGGCCAGTCACAAGTGGAGTCCCTTAGGGATTAGTCCTTGCACCGCTCCTTTTTGGCATTTACTTCTCAGAAGTCTAGGCCAATGTCAATGGTCTCTGGCTGACTAAATTTGCAAATGATTGCAAATTAGGAGCTGTCATGGAATCTCACACTGACATAAATGTTCTCCAGGAGGGGCTGCACAGACAAAAAACTGGTTTCAGAGCCATTGACTAAAACTAAATGCCAAGAAATGCATAATCCTTTGGGAAGTCATTCATCACCAGTAACTATCATAGGTTAGTACTAGGCTAAGTGCCCGTGTGGGCCATTTTAAGCCTAGCCAATTGCCCCATGTGAGAATCAAACCTTGCACCTTGTGTCTGTAAGGTAAACACCTTAACCATTATGCCAACCTCCCACTTGACAACACACCCCTTAGAGATGACCCAGTAGTCAGGGACTTAGGGATACACATAGATAGTAATCTAGCCTTTGATCATCACGTGTCTACAGTGGTGAGAAAATCATTTTATGTTTGTAACTTATAAACAAAGGTATGACATCTAAGTTCAAGGAAGTCAATGTTCCACTGTAGTTGGCATTCTTAAGAATTGCCATTGAGTACAGTGCTCCCTTTGGTATCTACATAACCAGGCATATCCAACAAATGGGTCAGCTACACAGGTTCCTCACTAAAAGAATACAGGGCATAAGTAGTATGTCCTATACAGACCGCCTCAAGGCCCTATCCCTGTAATCTGTCTCCTACAGGCTTTTGAGGTGAGATCTACGCCTGGCATACAGGGCATTATCAGACCTCCTGTATATCCACAAAACAAACAGCACCAGAATTACCCATTCTAAAGAGTTAAACCTTGCCTGTGATATAAATAGGACCTGCTGGAGAGATAGGTATTTATCCCAGAGGCTACCCCGTCCATGGAACAGGCTCCCCATCCATGCGAAGCAGAGTTCCTCCCTAATCCAATTCAAGTGCAACTTGGACAATTGGATGGAAAACCAGAAATTAATCCCTGGTTTGGCACCTATGTCTCTAATGGACAGAGGTAACCTGTAAATTGTTCGTCTCCCAGGCCCATGCTTACACTTATCAAGAGTATCAGAACTTGTCAGAGATTTGGGATGCATGGCTAGGCTTTAAAAGGCCCTTGTGGATGTTCACCTAGTAAACACCTATGAACCTATGAACTGGATGAGCAATAGAAAGTTTTCGGCACCCGGTGCCTAGGTAGGATGCCCTTTTCTTCCACTAAATTCACAATTACATGAAATGATATAAGAAAACTACTGGGGAAGTTTTGAAATCAGTTGTATGTACATGTACCTAGTGTACAACCATGTCTAGTCTGAAAAAATAGAGCTGTACCTGTCTAAAAATGGATTCCTATTGGAATCTCAGCTCAGACTGCTGAGTCTCAAGATATTAAAAAAATACAGAGTATCAAAAGTCATGTCTTTTCTACTCTTTCAAGATTTATGGAAGATTGACTCACCTTAGAAACTAAAGTATATATTATACATGACACTCTGCTTGATTGTACATTGCACTGTGCTTGTTTACTGGAATAACTAGTAGAGAGTTGATTATCTGAACGTCAATTATCTGAAACATCAATTATGCGAACGCAGCTTTCCAAAGTTTTTAGGTAGGAAAAATCATAAAGTCTGAATATATAAACATTTTACGTATTTGCTTATGTGTGTTTTTTGAACTTGTAGCCCACTCATGTGAAAAATATCCTTTACTGTCCAATGGAATCACTGAATGGTTGAAAGGTGTATTCCCTGTATGCAGGAAAAAAAAGATTTTAGAACCATCTAGTGACATATGGACTGATCCCCAGCTGGGAGGCTTTCTCAATGAAACCTGAGTGGGGGATTACGTTGAAAGCCTTGGTTAAGGCAAAATAGGCAGTATATACTGCTTTGCCCTCATCCAGGGCTTTGATGACATTCTCGAAGAAGTCCACCATGTTTAATAAGTAAGACTTGCCCTTAATGAAGCCAAACTGAGTCAGGTCAAGAGTTTGGAGGTTGCCTATGTCCTTGTTGTCCATCATGCAGATAAGGCTGCTTAGGCTTGTAGATCTATAGCTCCCAGGGTCAGTTGATGTACCCCCTTTGTATAAGGGGGTTACTGTTGCTGTTCTCTATTCTGCTGGAACAAAGCCAGGCTGTGTTTGAAGAGTGACAAGCGGTTCTGCTAGGTTTTGCTTTAGATTGTTTAGTTAGCAGCCTGGGATGTTATTTGGTCCCATGGAGGCTATGTTTTTGGCCTGGGAGACAGTGGATACGACCTGCTCTTTGGAGATGCTAGATAGTGGACTGATGACATGGATACTTTGGGGTGTGACTGATGGGGACAGGAGGGGTGAAATTTGTACCAAATCTGTCCACCAGCAGGTTGGCAATTTCTTCAGGTTCAGTGTGAGTAGTACCGTCCATAACAGTTTGGCACATAGCTGGTCATTCCTTTTAAAGAAAGCCTTATGATTGTCTTTAGCTAGATATACTAATTTTGCCTCATAATTGACTTTATAAGATATCTGATTTGCTTGTTCAAGCTGTGGAGGGTATTCTTACTCTGATGACTAGGTTCCCCCCTGTTCCTGGAAAGCAGTTTCTTCCTTTTGTTATATAACCTATTTTACTGGCGGTCCACCAGGGTGGCCTGTTTCTTCGGGAGAACCTGATTTTGATCCTGACAGGTACAGCTGAGTCTATACAGTTGTTTAAATGTCTACACAGGGCATTTGTGTACTCCTCTGCATAACAGTCATTGCTGGCTGTGTTTGAAGGGGGTTTGAAATTTTTATACCTCGTTTAGTAGGCTAATGTTTGCTTTGGAGAAATGTTTCACTTTGTTTGCTCCTGTGGGGGTCTCCAGTCTGATCTTTACTTCAAACAAGATAGATTAATGGTCTGACCTCACCAGGGCAGGTAACACACAGGGGGTAGTGCAGTGACCCCCCCCCCCATGTTGGTGAGTACCAGGTCCAGGATATTCGTGCCCTTTGTGGGGGTGCAAACTAGCTGTTCCACAACATTTGAATTAACAAAGTCCAGGAACCTCAGGGCAATCACATTTCTGCTCAAGTATGCTGTCCAATCTATGGAAGGATAGTTGAATTCTGCCATGACCAAAGTGTTTGGCTGTATAGGGAGTGATTCTAGCTGTATAGGTATTCAGTGTGTTTCTCTTGGTTTATGGCGGGGGACCTGTAGCTAG
>NC_056736.1:584415781-584418281 GCF_019279795.1 Protopterus annectens | reverse complement strand
ATGAGTGGATGGGAAATAGAAAATTCACCCTGGGGTCACTCCAGTGGCTCTGCTCGATAGAGGCACTGGGAACTAAGATAAGGTGGCACAATGCCAGGGTAATCTTATGGGCTAGGCTTGTAAAGGCTCCAGGGCCATTAGCCTAGTACACACCTATGAACCTATGAACCTATGTAATGCCTGAGTAGGCTATTTTATTAAATTCCTTAGCTAGGTCAAGGTAGACAATATGCTCCATTTGGTCCCATCCATTGCTTTGGTGATCTTCTCAAAGAAGTCCAACAGGTTGAGTAGGCAAAATCTGCCCTTGATAAAACCAGACTGGGTTAGTTCCAGTGTTTGCAGATTTTCTATGTCATTATTGATTGTTTCCATGATAATTATTTCCATGGCTTTGCACATAAGACTAGCGAGACTTATGAGTCTATAGTTTCCAGGGTATGTAATTGGCCCACCTTTATGCAGAGGGGTGGCTGTTACTGTTCTCCATTCATTAGGCACAAAGTCTATTTGGAAGCAACAGTTAAATAGTAATTCCAGAGGGTCTGGTAGGTCATGTTTCATGCTATTTAGAAGGGATCCTGGGATATTTCCTGGGTCCATCAATGCAGTGTTCTTGGCTTTAGAGCAAGCATTGAAGACCTGTTCCCTAGTTATAACAGGGGAAGTTATATTTGATCCACCTCCTTAGAATGACACCATACTCTAAGCCAATTATTAAAGTCAATCATCTTTTGTTTGTATTGTGGCATCCTCCTTGGAGAAGGTAAAATGCTGCTCAGTGCTAGGCTCATACCAGCCTGAGACACATATTCCAAGAACTCCATGATGTCTGTCTTCATATAATCTAGGGAGGTCCGTCTCAGGTCATTTACTCCCACATGGACTATGACTGTGTCATACTAGTACTTACAGTCTAATGATCTTAGTGTATGCATAATGTAGCAGATCCTGGCCCCGATAAGCAACTGACCATGGCTTTCTCCTTACTCTGCCTGGTGAAAGGGACATAAGTGTGTCTCACAATGATATATCTAATGACCAGAATGTTGAATTGTGTGGTGGCTTGTCTAAAAGGCTTAAAAATAGAGGCTCCATGAGATGTGAGTCTGTAATTGCTTGGGGCTGTGGTAGGTCCTCCTTTATGCAGGGGAGTGACTGTAGCTGTTCTCCATTCACCTGTATGGAGGCTGAGACTAAAGAGTGTTCTTAAGGATGTTGATAAATAGTGCTTCGTGCTATTTAGGTTTCATGCAGAGACATTGTGAAGACCCATCTATGCAGTATTTGTAGATTTTGTTACCACTTTTAGGACTTGGTCTTGTGTGATGGATGGAAGTAAGCCAGTTTCAGGTATATCTTGAGGGACAGATGGAGGGGAGAGGGGTAATGTTAGAGCTAAATTTATCAGACAGTAGATTCAATATTTCTTCAGCCTCAATGTTGGTAACATCACTCACAATCAGCTCAGTGCAGCCTTGTGAATGTCTTTGGCTTTGGCAGGTATTTTAGCCTCAAACTTGGCTTTGGTGCATTTTGGTAAACTGTTTTGTTTGTTTATTTCAGTGACAAGGGCTCTAACATTCTAGGAATTATTCTTATTACTTTTAGTCAAAATTATTTTTCTTTATTATAAAGCTTGTTGATATTATGATTCCACTGTGGGAGTTTGTTTCTGAGGTTTGCCCTGCACTTGGATGCATGTTGCATTTTGTATTTTGGATGGTTTATTAGGTTGGTAATGCATAAAGATGCACAATGGGGGTGGACAAGGTTTTAGTCAATATTTAAAGCCTAAAGGGGATGGGTGTAGACTATCCCTGGTGGAGCAGCATAGTTTGTCATCCATATCCTCCAAGGCTGACAAGTATTTCACTCCCTTCAAATGACACCCAAAACTAAGCCAGTTATTAAAGTCAATTATCTTTTGCTCATACTGTGACATCATGACATCATTCTTAAAGAAGAAAGAATATGGCTCATTTTTAGGTGCATACTGGCCTGGGACACATATCCCAAGAACTCCATCATGTCTCTCTTCATATAGAGCAGGGAGGTACATCTCATAGGTTCACAGGTGTATAATAAGCTAATGACCACTAGCGCCTTTATACACCTAGTCATGCAACCAAAATGTGTCCTGCAAGTTATATGTTTTAGACATTTATATAAGGGTGATTGCTAGTTACAATAGTTTTAATGACTGCTTCTGACCATCAGAGATGTGGGTGCCACTGTCCATTGGAGACATGTCATGTTATTTACATCCTCTTGGACTATGACTGAGGGTTTAGTGACTTGAGAGCTTGCGTGCTCTGGTAGATCCTGGACCCTAATAGCATACCTCACAACTGTCCAGATTTTTGATTTTTGCGTCATTTTTTAGTCTGTTTCTCATAAAATCTGTGGTTTTCTGGCAAGTCACTGGGATGATCTGAGGTCCTAAATAATGACATTTGAGTTTCAGACTTCATATCCTTCTGAAAATGCATGATAACAG